>NW_027176440.1:0-7500 GCF_023349555.1 Cebidichthys violaceus
TGGAGCATGTTGCGAATGCACTTTAAATCTTCTTCTTTTTAGTTGCTTGAATCTGAAGTTCTGCGAATGAAGTCAACAGTGCTATAAGTAGGTCGTGGAGATGCCGTTTCCCCTCAGTGTATTTGTTACAAACTTCAATAATATCTGACACAGTATCAATTCTCTCTGCTCAAGGACACACGCTTGCGCCTCTATTTTCTCCCTTCTAATGCGCTGAGATGCCATGAATCTTGTCGAGGAAGAATGGATTGACGTCTCGCTGGCAATGAAGTCTACAAATGGCTTCCCTGTCCCCCCCCCCCACCCCCCCCCCCCTCCCTCTCCTCCTCTTTTTTTATTTATTTTTTTCCCCCAATGGAGAAAAACAAATCAATAACGTGGGCTGCTGGTTCTCCTTTACTTTCTTTTCACTCCTTTTCCCCGCCGCTGACCTTTTTTGCTAACGCGCACTTCCCTTGGTTACCGATATACTCAAAAACAATGTATTAAATGGAATGCAAAAAGCCTGACATTTGCAGCTTTTTGGTTGGTTACCTGCTAAAACCTGGAACATGCCATTTGCGTTTCGTGTGACCCCCTTCGGGCTCCTGGCAGCACCTCCCCTCCACTGCTCCACTTTTCATACCTTGTCTAAGTATCAATATGTTTTACTATTTTTTCTGATATCCTCTCATGGTTCGGGCCAGAGGATTTGACATTTACAGTAAGTGACAATTGTTCCCTGACCTTTGTATAAATCTGCCCCCCCCCTCCGTACTTGGTCTTGCCCACTGGGACAAGATCAGAGGCACCGTGCCCGACTGAGAAGCGTTAGCAAGGCAGAATTCTCACACGGCTGCTCGCGTTGGAAACATGACAAAGAGGAGCGTGATGTCCAGAGTCGGGGAGGAGATTTAGGTTCTGCACAAGGCAGTGTTGTGCATAGCGATGAAGCATGACAACGGATGAAAATACACAAGGCGGTAGATGCTGCAAGTAGCGGAAAGGATCTGATGTAATAAGCACACACACACACACACACACACACACACACACACACACCCTCCTGTTCTCTGAGCCGTTCCTACCTAGGAAGGAGACACAGACTTTACAGAAGGTGTTGAACTGGAACTTGTTGGCGGCCTCCAGCAGCGTCTTGGCGTTGGCCGAGTCGATGACCAGCGATCCCGTGTAGACGAACTCGAGCAGGCAGCTCCAGCACGTCGGCGCCGATGTTGCTCATCTTCAGCTCCAGCGTCTCACTGCTCCTCGTCTCCCCCGATGACCTGATCAACCAATCACGGCAGAGAGAGGCGAGTTAGGGATACTGCGAGAGGAAAGCGGAGGGGTGAGAAACTAAAAAATAAAATAAAATAAAAGAGGATAGGGACACAGATAGCGTATGCTACACACAACACCCAAAACACACCTGGGCCAGTACGAGAGTGGGAGAAAATAAGAGAATCGTTACACAATAACATAACGTGGAAGTGGAAAAGGGACAGTTTTTACTTTTCTATGGGGCTAGCAGATCTACAACTACTATTGCTGCATCTGAAACAAAACGTCCTCTCTGAACAAAAGATTAGGCAAACAAAAGTTATTGCTTTGTTGTTGTTTTTTTCCAACAGGCATGCTTATCACATGTGTGTTTTCATGTATGCATAGTTTTTAGAGGGTGGACATGCATACATGGCAGGGTACATATGAGCTGATCAGACGGAAAACGGAGAGAAAGAAAGTGTGACAGCTGATACACGGAGGTAAGACAGAACTGTGAAGTGTGCTGGTTAGAGCCTCGCTGTTTGGTGAGCGTGCCGAGTATCAAAAACAAAAGTACCCACTCCTACTGGCGTGGTGTGTAAGAAGCGCCAGGGAGTGCATGGCTGAGCAAATTAAAATAGAATACGATATCCCTTTTTTCAGTAATGCAGAGCCTGAGATGTGCGAGGACGGAGAGCTGCTTTCAGAGCGGGGCGTCGCGTTGTGACTTCACCGAGGATCAAATGGCAGAGATTAGTTCACATGCAGGATCCCCCCCGGAGAAGTATGAGCGGTTAAATAACACCTCGGCCTCCCATGTTTAATGTCCCATGTGAAACAATAATCCACTCAAGGGCAAAATAAATGGAATCAAAAGCCTGCAGAACGCATGCCCCCACTACTAGGTCTCTCTTCCTGCGGCTATGGGCATCAGCAATATGAAAAGTAGCCCACATTAAGATGGATGGAGGCTCTTTGCTCCCGTCACTCACGGTAGCTCAGTGATAACGCTCTGTCTGTTTCTCTCTGTGTGTGTGTGTGTGTGTGTGTGTGTGTGTGTCTTTTTCTTTTCTGTTGGGAGGCAGTGTTGTTGGACTAAAAAAAGTCACGACAAACAGTCAGCATTTAGTGAGACGCAGACAGCAAAACAAACAAGATGAGACAGGTAGACGAAATGGTTAGAGTGAAGATGAGAGGTTGTCGTGGGAGATGGGGACGGGGACGGGGACGGGGGGGGGCGATGAGGAGGAAGCAAAAGGAAGGGAGGCAGGGCGAGAGACGGTCCTTCCACAGGAGCCAGCAGCCATCCTTCTGAGGGAGGGGTTGGGTTGTTCCATGACTGTGCCTTGGTCTTTTAAATAAGAGATATCCCCCCGCACCCCCGAAAAAAACCACCATCACACCTAAACAGAGCCTTTGTCCCCGCTGCAATAACCATCAGTAGCCTGTAGTGTATGAACTGAGACATTAGTCGTCATTTAAAGCGTACTCAGAGTGAGAGGGGGGAGAAGGACATCCAAAAATAAAATAAAAGACAATGGCATTTGTCTCTGGATGGACATTGGCTGGAAAAACCCGAGGCAGTTACTCTTTTTCCTCCTGCAAAGCAAAAAGCCACATAGTGTTATTGCCCTTTTTCCGCACAAAGCCCTGCAGTGGGGGCAGGTAGTAGGACAGAAAGAAGGGAAGGGGAGTGTCGTTCAGGGTTAAAGTGATGGAGGGAGGTTGGAAGAAAAGAGGGGTAAAGGGGGGGGGGGGGTTGGGGGCTAAAATAAAAGAAGAGCATGCTCATCAACCTGCTCAATTAGTGCAATGGGAACCAGCTCGAGTGGCAGTTTGTTTTTGTCTGAGCACTTATGTTATGGAAATGACTTTTTCCGGAGCTTCTAAAACGAGGTGGATATTTATGCCACGTCTGATTGCAGACTTGAATTTAATAGTGAAAGCGGGAGGCAGGGAGGAAGGAGAGACAGAGGAGGAGAGATAGGGCGAGGAGGGGAGGAAAAAAAAAAAAAGAAAAAAAAGATGGGCACACTCAGGCAAAGAAATTTGTTTGTGAAAAATGCAGCACTTATTCAGGAGGAAGTCTTAAAATCAGCAGAGACTGTCAAAAACGGTGGTGAGCAGAGCAGAGACGAAGAGGGGAGCTGCTCGCGCACACACACACACGCCGCACGCACGCACACACACACACACACGCACGCACGCACGCACGCACACGCACACACACACACACACACGCACGCAGCCACGCACACGCACACACACACACACACACACACACACACACACACACACACACACACACACACACACACACGCACATGCACACACACTCTTTCTAATACATCCTTCAACCTAAAAAACCCCCTTATTTTACACGGAATACATTTAGCTTGGTCTTACAAGACCATCTATTCTGTGGAAGTACTTACACTACCAAGATATGTCAAGATAGATGCTTCTTCAAATGCAAAGCCTACACTGTCTGGGCTAAAAATGGCATCCTTTTATATCCTCTGTCACGACATAAATCAGGAATAAATTATAAAATAAACAAAGATAATGCGGTAGCTCCATCAGTGTTGGGATTCCTGTTTTGCTTGTGTTTGCTGTTTGTATCGAGGCCATGGTAATATACAGCAGGTGTGTTACAGTAGACTGCGAGGCTATCTGGTTGGAACAAGCCCTCTGCAGGACCAAAAAAAAAAAAAAAGAGGACAGAGTGACAGGTGGAGAGTTTAAAAGCCCAAACGTCCATCCAGTGTGACTACAGGGGGGGCCGAGCATGAGAGAAACAAAAACTGGTCATGGGAGTGACAGAACTCTTGATAAAAAAACAACAACATTATTTTGAGAACCAGCAATGCTTTCAACGCTTTATGAGTCACCAGATATAATGTCCTTGTTTTCTGTTAAACTACTTCCTGTCAAAGAAATAGTCCTATGAAAACTGTTGAGAGGGCATGTTGTTCATTATCCTGACATTGGGCCTCATGCAAGAACCAATCATATCAACAGATTGTTCTAAAGTTGCACATACAACTGATTAAGACAACTTGTAGAAGTTTTCTTTAGACTTTTTTTTTTTTTAGGTACAGTACAAATTCAAGTGGCGCAGACCTGTCATTCCAGGGAATGAAACTAGCCACAAACGTAGTGTAACGGGTCGCCTTGTATGGCAATTTAGGGGGCGTTGACTATGCTCATAATCAATTTTTACCATGCGCATTCCTACAGCAATGACCCTCTGCTGCTACCACGGAGCCCACACTGTCACTAACTGCGCTCCCTGAAGAAATATTATCTTATTTTTTGGAAAAATAAAAAAAAAAGCGATTTCAAGAGAGAGCAGACAGAAGAGTCTACAATTATGTCCTTGAAGGAAATATCCAGGAAGTCAAAAACAGGTAAGTAAAAACAAAACAAAATCATTTCATAGAAAGAGCGGATAGAGATAGAAGCTAAAGCCTCCACATCACAGTGGAACAACACTGTTCCTGTGCAGCCGGGTAGGTCTATTCACTGGAACAACCGTTAAAAAGCAAAAGCAGCGTGTGTGTACACTCAGTATACCTTCAGTAACTAATATAGCCTAGAAGTTGCATAGAAGTTGCTTGTTACTAATTGTTGTTCTAGTAATTTTAGCTCCACAGACTAGCACGACTAGCTCCACAAAACCAGGTCTGAAAATGGAAATCTGAATCGATTGCATGAGAATCTATGAAGCAGAACCGGTTAGTGGTCGGACCTCGGTCGGGGCAGTCTGGGCTCGAGGGGCGGACTTAGCAAACGGTCAATTTACAGCAAGTTTTTTTTTTCTTGCAGTTAAGCGAGTTGGTGATTCAGACTTAACACAGCAAACCTCACGGAAATAAAGTAAGATTCTGGAAGTTCTTGCATGAGGCCCATTGTTACTGAAAACAACCACCGCTGTTGTCATTTATTTTGTAATGCTGTGAGCAGTACTGTTGCATCAGGAATGAAGCAGCAGAAATCACACAGACACAAGTATCTCAACATTTGGACAAAACATAATAAGGACAGCTAGATATCACTAGCGGTACAGTAAGCGAGAGACATTTGGGTGAACTGGCCCTTTAAATACAGCTAGTCAGAACAATGTCGCTAATTGAAAGTGGAGGGGAGTATTACAGTGTCCTTTCTACCCCTCGGGCTGAATGGAGCAGCAGAAGGGCTGAACAGTGCACTCAGGGCTCAGCTGCAGTGTTCACACAGCCACTGTAATGGGCTTTAACACAGCTCTCTACCCATCTCATAGTCATAACACTCTCAGACTCACAAGCATAGAGAACTCACGGGTGAGAAGGGAGAAAGGGAGAGAAACAAATGGCACGGAAGCGTGTGTCCCGACTGCTCAAAGAATCTGGAGCTTTTTACATTACCGCGGTGCAGGAGATGCAGCGGCCATAAATTAAATGCCTGCAGAGCACACTTATTGGAAAATCCAGAGGGGTAAAATGGAATTACCAGAGATGATCTGTCTCCCTGCTCTGTGCATCGGCCCTTTAAAGGGTAGGGTAATAGGTTTTTGGGTGGGGGGGGGGGCGTACATTCTGGAGCGGCATTACATCCTTCAGGTATCATGGGGAAAAAAGATGGCAGGTTGAATGCTCACGCACTGTACGGGAGGCCTGAATACTTGAGGCGAGGGGGGGGGGGGGGGGGGGGGCAGTGGAGGAGCACACTGGAAAGAGGGAGGGACTTTATTTGAAAACACCGTTTTAAAAATGTCTTCGGAAACTCACGTCTAATGTGGAGACTAAGGAGAAACTCCCCGAAAAAAACATTTTTGTAAGCAAATTTTTATAATTACTTTCCGAATCTACTCTACTAAATTCCGGCTCTTTGTCAGTTACGCTTTTCATTTATTAAACGAGCCACTTGCCTGGTGTTTGTGTGTGTGTGTGTGTGTGTGTGTGTGTGTGTGGGCAGACACGGGGAAAGTAAGTGCAATGCGCCCTCCCTCACCCTCCAGTATCACGTCTCTGCTTTCTCTCTGGCTAACGGCAGCCCGCCGCCTGGATAACACACCACAACTATGTCCTCGCATCCAACACGCACGCACACGCTAAAGCATACATACGGTACATTTGCAACACGCTGCACATTTTCCCGTTTTTTTTTTTTTCAAGCAAATGCTGTACACAGCGCGGTTGTTTATAGCGAGCTGACAAGGGGGTCTGAACGACGGTGAACGCCTCCTGAATGAGATGGGCGGGGGAGGAGAGGGGAGGGAGGGAGGGAGGGAGGGTGCTCGGGGTTCAGAGCGTATAAAGAGATGAAGTTCCTCTCTCTCATTTGACCTCATAAAGATGTGGACAGTAGCGAGCCAAATGTGAAGCCTCAGCGTTATTCCAGCAGTGACCTGAGCTGCGCAGAGGAGGCCGTAACTCAATGACAGACGGGCCTTTGGCTCTCGCCGCTCCTCTCTGACCGAACGCTCTGCCCGGCCGCAAGCGCCCCTCGCCGCGACAAGCGAAATGGTCTCCTCCTCTCTCTCCCCCGCCACTCAACGTCCCTGGTCTCACTTTTCATTCATTTATTTCTGCTCCCTTTGTGGCCTCCTCTTGTCAACTCTTCACTGCTGTCCTCTTCTCACGCGGCTCTCACTTTCCGTAAAGTCAAGGAGCCACATGCCCCCTGTAGAATCAGCAGCGACGGCGTCCCGTTAGCATAAACGCCGACGGCCCACGACTGCATTCCATCCGACCGAAGACGTCTCCCAAATTCAGAATTAGTCTAATTAGCCTAAGATTTCTATTTTAGACGTAATCTCTTGAAAAACGGCCGTGTTGTGACAATAAATCAAAGTAGTTTTACAATTAATTAACCAATTAATGAGAATTTGCTCTATTAAACTGTCAAATTGAACAAGAACCGTCAGACAATGAGAGGCAGCAGCGGGCACGAGGATGAGCTTGATGGAATTCAGCCCGCTCCTCCGGGAGCCCCGGTGTCTTTCAGGGGCCCCTCGTCTCTACGCATAAATGATCCGGCTTTGTCCCGGATAAGAGGAGACAGCCGAAACAATCTGATAGACAGTTCGTCCAGCATGGGGGGCTTCAGTTCTTTGCAAAGTCACTTTAGTCTCTCAGGAAGCTTCTCCTCTATTGTCAAGGTTAAAGGGAAACTCAGTTTAATTCACGGGGCGTCTACGAGTGCAGCCGCCACGGAGATGAGTGGCCCTGGTACAGGCGAGGCTCTGTGGCTTCTCTACCTCTGTTCTCTCTCTGG
>NW_027176440.1:12500-67245 GCF_023349555.1 Cebidichthys violaceus
TCGTCTTCCTACAACACAAGAAAACATATAATCGCCCACATATCTCTATACAGTTGGATAATATTCTATGTCGCGCAGCAGAAAGGTCACCGACGTGTTCCTTGACCTTTTTGTTCTCTTTTAAACTTTTAACAATCAATTTCCACCGACGCTCGCGGCTTAATTACCCAGAACAAACCATGCTAGCTGATCAATAACTCAATGTGCAACTCTGCCATGATGGCTTTTCTCCAGCTTGGAGGACGCGACAGCAAAGCACATTTCTTACTGAAGCGGTGAGCGATCGTTTCTCCACACCACGCAGGGACATGGAATGAAACTACTCGTTATCTTCAAAAGCGCTTAGATGATCAAGCTGTAAAGCAGCTCTTTGACTCATATTTTCTGAAAATGTCTTGCGCTCTATGAGCAAAAAAAAAAAAAATCCTTCAAAAACAATTAAATTACTTAAATTCTATGTGATTTTAGTTAGTCAACTGATTATTGTTCAGTGATGCTGTGTCTGTGTTTAAATGAAACCTATTGTATTTTTTTTTTTGCATTCACACCAAGTATTTAACCAGAAATATGAATTAAATACATCCAACGTACAAATTAATGTATTTTTATTTTACGTTACGTAATGACGTCGTGATTAAAGTTATCAAAAAAAGTAATAATTGACGAACGAGTTGTTTTTAAAATTGCATTTAAAATCTAATATTAACCTTTTAATTTAAATGTCCCAATTTCTTTATTAAGCAATATGTTGAACTGACATTTGTTTAAAAAGAATCTCATCAATATGCACTATTTACGTGATAGTCACTATAATTACTTTTAATTCAATTTGGTTGAATAAGGCTACATTTTGCAAGATAAAAGGAAACCCATTTTTGCTCCTTTCAAAGCAGCAGCAGCAGCAGCAGTAGTGTTGCAGGACCGAAGAGGACCGGTCTGAGGGAGTCTGATCAAAATAGGCTTCCTCCTACAAAAGCCTTTTTTTCGATAAGTAGGGGACCTTTGAGAAATTCAAAGTCAAAAAGGAACTTGCAACAGAATGAGAAGAGCGGGCCAAAAGCATGATTCATACTAAATGCTCACAAAAGAACTCTTTCCAGGCAAAAAGCTTTCTCAGTATTCCCCAAAACATATCTTTCCCCCTGCAAAGAACAAAGGGCCTGGAACCCCACAGTGAAACGCTACAGTATACGATAATGTCAGGAGGATTTACTGTAGGAGGGAATGAATATTCCCATGTGAAGTGGCGGTGCTCTATTAAACAGAATCAGGATGAATGAATGATATATTAATTACGGTTTGGCTTGTTTTCGTCTCAGCATCTAAACATGTAAGAGTGGATGTGAGCAGCAGACTGATGGATGTTTGGAAGAAATATGCTTTTCCCCCTGCTGACTTTGACAAGGCAAACACTTTAAATGGTTTCTCAGTTTCCTGACTGCACACATTAAATACACCCACATGCAGCTTTCAGCAGGCGGAGAGATGGTCAGAAGTTCAATACCAACACAAGTTGTTGGATAACATAATCTCTCTATTCTGCAACCTCAGGTCCAACATACTACTGTCAAAAAAAAGAAGAAGAAGAAGCTCTGATTCAGCTCTGATGCCAAGAAGCCATTAGACAATGTTCTTAAGAACGCCTTGACCGACTCATTGAAAGATCTTTTCGATTTTTTTCTTTCACGATACAGATAAAACGTATTCAAAATCAAGTCCCCAGATCTAGTTCAATCTAGTTCTATAAAAGATTGAGGGAGGATTTTGTGAGTGAGCTTGCTAAAAGTGCAAAAGTCAAATAAAACAGAGCTGTTCAAATAAAAAAATTCTCTTCTTGGCTTTTTGAGTGGTCTAAAATTTTGTCAGAATTTAAAGGCAAAAATACGTATTCTGTTCTGCGTATTTACATACAAGGTTATGGTTCAAATTAAAATGCTCATTGTCATTTTACATGTTAATTACATTATTTTATAATGTAATTAGTAGCCAAAGTTGTGTATTTAATCAACGGCATGGAAAGTAAAAATAATTATATTAAATTGAACTAGCATGTTGAAATCTCTCTACTTTGGTCCATAACTCAAATCTCCATAGTGACAAAAATGTAAAAGAAAATTGAACATCTTAGTCTTTATATTATATTTTAAATATGTTTCTAATTAAAAAAATAATAAATAAAAAAAATCTTATAATCTCAGGTCCACAATATATTTCGTCTTGTGCTTGAACTGAACTTCAAATTAATCGAAATACATAAAATAAACCAAAATGTTCACTTTTCCATTAAGTTTTGTATACAATTTGAAAAACTTTTTCGTTCGTTTTTTTTCAAATTTAAATATAATTTGTTATGTTGGATCTTTTTATTTTTCTATTTGTATTAATATGAATGAATGGAGCATCTCAGCCGAGCTCATCCAATTTCACTAAAAGAGACTATTTAAAGCACAAATCATTTGAAAATGTAATTTTTTACAAATTGAAAATTTCAATTTTGGCACAATTTTCAAAAGGATTCAGTCCACTTTAAAATCACACTGATGTGAATCATGTTCTATGTGCTAGCACAAAAATAGGCAAAGAGGGAACCACTTTTCATAATCCATTAGTATTAACAGCACCATCTCCAGCACAGGTAAAAAAAAAAAATAACCATGGTGGCTAAATGTCAGGCTTTAACAGGTGCAAAATGTCACGACCACTATGCTCATCCAGATGCCATCCTCTGAACAAACGTAGATAAAAGCCTACAGAACTAATGTGTCAGCCTGGGTCTCTCTCAAGGCCTAATTATTATAAACAAGCCTCTGAAACATACCTCTAACAATCACCGCCACATTCATTCATGGAGACGTCTCAACAGTCTGTGCCTCTACTCCCAGCAAATCAGCTCGATGCAAGGCACCGGAAATCCTCGAGACCCCTTGAGCCTCTAGCTGTCCTGATTTCAGCGTGTGTGAGAGAGAGAGAGCGCTCGGGCACCGCGCAGCCCAGAGAGAATAGTCCATGATGAGGACGCTTTATGTCTCCGCTGCTGGAAATCTGCTGAGCTGAGCTGCTCGAGCCTCGGCACAGTTGGTTGCCGGGCCGGCCTGGACTGAGCCGGCGACTGTGACATCTAAAAGGAGTAGGGGACAGAGAGAGAGCGAGGAACTTGTGCCCCACAAAGACGCCGTGTCTTGGGCCTTTGTTGCCTCCTCCAATAGACATGCAAGGATAAAAAAAAGACCTGGGGTCGCACAAAAAAAAAAAAAAAAACCCACAGTTGTCCTGCAGTGCACTCTCAAACCTCTACATACACCCTCTGGTCCGCGGGTCAGATGTGTGTGTACACACACACACACACACACACACACACACACACACACACAAACAATTGGCACTAGAAGAACAAAGTCGAGGCAAATGCAAGTACAGGCTCAGAGGAGGAGGAACATAAACAAAGAGGGGCCCTGGGAGCATCCGTTGGCCTGCTGTAACAGTGTGACAGCATGTCATGCATTGCTCTCCCTTGTTCTTCGCGGTTTGTTTGTGTGTGGCGAAGAAGAAGAGGTGGAAAGTCTCTGGTCCCGGCTGGCGCGGCGACTTCCTCATTAACCAGGCAGGAGGGACAGCGGGTGACAAGAGGTCCTACCGCCTCCGACGGGTTTTAACAAGAGAAGTCTGGTCAAAGACAGCGCTGCAGACTCCTTTTGATAGAAGTGTACACTGAAATGGCAAAAGATTGCCTGCGACTGTCTTCTGAGGACACAAAAGTAGAAATATGTACTGTGTGCATTTACCGAGGGTTACAACTCAGGCTGGTTACAGTTCACAGGAGGTTGAAATTTACATTCAGTGCCGCAGTTATGACATTACAGCTCAAAGAATCCATTCCCTGGCTGATGCAGCTATTTTAAACTGCAGTTCATAAGAAGAAGAAAAAAAAACAGAAAAAGATTTACTGTAGCAGAGTTACTGCTCCTAAAACTAAGTAAATTTAGGAGAGGGGAGGGAGGTTGCTTTGGAAAATGGTTGCTTTGGAAACTCTGCAGTGAGCCTTAACCTGTTTGGCTACTTCTATTTTAGTGTGAGGAATTAGAATGATGCTCACATACTGGCGAAGGTACATTTTTGTGAAAGCACGTACTCTCGCTCAGAAAAGTGTGGCTGTACATACAGTATGTTTCTGTCAAAAGAGTAATGCTGTTTTTTACTGCTGATGCCAGTATCAAGCAGATCAAAAACAATCTGGATTTCTACCAAGGTGTCATAGAGATCAAGTTTGATACGTATCATAGCTAATTACAATAGGATTGTGCTCATATTCTGCATTTTGCTCACTGTGCCTTTGTAATAACACCGCTGCTGTCAAAACAGTTCAAATTTGCTTTTTATTGCATTTTTAAAAAAGGTGAATGCATTTTTCTAAACTACATGAAATAATAATTAAAAAAAAGGTCGTCGCAATCTGTCCCAAATCGAAGCTAAAGCTAAACATTGACTTAAAGGTGTCAATTTTTCATTTCATAGCTCTGTTTGACTGATATTTTAGGTGAGATGGCAAAAACAAAAGTGTGCACACGGCATCTCTTTCTCTTTGCGATCGATGCGGAGCGAGCGTTCAACAGGGATAACTCACGCACACGAGAAAAACTGGGACATGACTTCCGTTCGAAATAATTCAAAGGGAGAAGTGTGGAGTTTATTCCAGCATCTTAAACTAAAGAAACAGAACCCAACGCAAGTCATGTAGCTTGTTTTCACCTCCAATTAAAATGCTCCGAGAGAATCGGAGGATAGAAACTGTGTTTTTCGCTCAAAGCGGGTCCTAATTGGTTGGTAGAGAGGTAACACCGGTGGTTGTGCTGATTCCCAGTCAGGTCACATGACGGGAAAGCCAAGAAGAACCCGTAAAGACCTACTTTGTCTTTTTTTAGGTGGGTTAGCAGGTCAACAGTTTATGCCACATAGACGTTAGATATCTGAAAGCTGGCTTGTTTTATTTGTAATCTAAATAACAATCAATTTATTAAAATCAATCGTGAACGCGTATAAAGGCTTGGAACATTGTGATGGAAGTATGTAACGGCCATTCTCTTGCTCATTTATGTCTAATAACTTGAAACAGCAATTTTGATTCCATTTGTTTAATAGATTTGGTGCCAAAATCGACTCGAGAATTATAAAAGTGTAGAAACATTTCTCCAAAATGCCACATTAAGACATCAGGACTGTCTATAGAAGAAAAAGCATGCTGCGATTTGGTATCTAAAACGTCTGACATTTGGGGATTTCTGCAGGAAGGTACTTTTATATACAGCGATGTCAAGTTTCAAGACAAAGGTCTCACTCATTGGATCCACAACAGTACAATACCATTTTTAGAATAGGCAAAAATAACTGAATTTGAATGCAAAAATAAAAACTTTTTGCCCAAAAAAACTGCATGGGATCATCATGAAGGGGGAGACTCATGGGTAACATAGAACCCATTTTCATTCAGATATCTTGCCGTGAAAGGGACCCCTTTGAAAATCTCTAACTTTGGAGCGTTTATCCAGCATGACATGCTTGGTACCAATGGAACCATCAGGTCGTCTAGTTTAGATACCAGCATCTTCTCTCTGGCTTTGATACTGAGCCCGCTACAGCCATGACGGTCACGATCGCCGGGTCTCAGAGGGTTAAAGGAACCGCCGAAGCGTGAAAGATATGTCGGTACTTTACACCGGTTTCAATGCTAGCAAAGCTGTATCAAAGGTGATGAAGACGTGTGCATATTTACTCCCTCTTTGTGTGTGTGTGTGTGTGTGGTCCCTTTATAGCTTCCTGACATGTCATTACCGGCGCAGCACTCCTCCCTGGCTGTTTTTAAACCTGCTCAATATGTGAAAGTCAATATGGTGCCAGCCTACTAATGTGACAATCCTCACCAGCTATATTAGCATACAGCACACACCCCCCCCCCCCCCCCCCCCCCCCCATCACACAAATCACGGAAATAAAACACCTATTCAAGCAATCGGAGACACCCGCATGGAAACACAATTTTCATGTTTAACTCTTTTACCGGTGGAAAATAGCTCGCTGCTCGCCAACAGCTTTGTCTGTGAAGTAGACCAACACCTTTCACAGTTCTCCAGAGAAAGAGCTGATGACAGCTTCGCATTAAGGCAAGGCGAGCTTATTCATACAGCACATTTTAGCAGCGAGGCAATTCAAAATAAAGATGGTGCAGCGCGACCTGCGAGGACCTTCTATTTTAGAGAGGGTGAAGCTTGATGTGCTTGACATTTACCGATTTACCTTAGTATTACAATAGAAAGTCTTTAATCAGAGCGAAACTAAATGAGCCGAACAGACATTTCATCTACTTCTGAGAATGTTTTAAAAGAAGTAAAAACAAGATTACAGTAAGCTGGGGCGTCACCGGAAATCCCAAATCTCTCTGACATGTTTGCCCGTTCGCTCGTGTGATTCATGCACTCCGAACTAAACGTCGCGATGTCTCCGGCAGCACCTCGGAGGCGGCTTTGTGTTAATTCGTTAGGCTGACGTGGTCACGAATGCGTTCGCAACTCGGGTCTGTCGGAGTGTCGGCGCTGCGTGTGCAGAAAAAAAAAACAACAACAGGTGGAATGTCATTTACGACGGGGAGTTCACAAAATAAAGTGAGTGGGGGAGAAAGAAGGACTAATGAGATGTGCTGAACACTGAATTAACTAATAATCATGAAACAATTAGTTCAATTAACTGCTCCGATGATAAGTGGCAGTCGCTTCTCTGTTTTTCTGCCACTGGAGGCAGACAGGGAGTGGAGATGAGGGCTCTGATTGGTCGATTTGAGATCCAATTGCAGTACAGTATAAACCACAAAAAAACCCACATATATGATTGGCATATGACTGAATTCATTAATGATTAAATACGTTATGTTGTTATCCAAACAACGTATTTGGATAAATGGGTTGATAACCAAACTGATCTATGATTAAATTACAATAACTCTTAAATGCCTTTATGTGGAATTTCCAATTCCTTACTGGGGTATTTATTTTCTATCCAAGGTTTGCGTATTATAAGTTTGTCTGAGCAGCTTTCAGAAAGGAGAATCAAAAAACTCCTTATATCCAATAAGAGCTGCTTTTGGGAACAGAGATAAAATTCTTACTGCATGCTTTAAAAAAAAAAAAAAAATGCCATTTTGTATTACTCAGGCCAAGCTTAAGCCTTGAATTTGAGGATTGGCTTATTTGTCATAGTGCCAAATAGGCAACATGCCAATATGGATTTTATTTTTTTTAACAGTACGCCACATAAAAAAAAAAGTGGACTCGACCGCATCACAGATTAGCAAACATTCTGTTCGAGCATTATGGAGGACGTCATTGTCAAACTTCGGTTATTCATTCTCGCCACAACACCACGACGCTGTCATTGTGCAAAAACAGCCGCGCAATCAGAACACACACATGCAAATGCACCTACACACAAACACACACACACACACACACACACACACACACACACACACACACACACACACACACACTTGACTTTAGGCAAAACAATGTCATAAGAGAATAATCCAAACAACAATGCTGCTGGCTGGTGTAGATAACATACTGTATGCTCGTAGGGGGATTTGAATAGAAGTGAGTGGGCGTGCAACACTTCTCCATCTTTCTTTTTCATTTAATTGCTAAGTTACCATTTCAGAAGAATTACTGCGAAGGCCAGTGTTCCGTCTAACCTACATTATAAACCCCCGCGGTGGAAAAACAAGGCTAATTGAGTGAAATTAATCATCTGGACACAGGTCTTGTGCACCAGTATGAATGCAACCTTTCAGAGAAACATCTGCGCAAAATTATGTTTTCATTTGTGCTTCACCTTGAGAGGGTTGGCTGAGCATCCAAGTTGTTTTGGAGGAGCCGGTTGTTGACGCGACCAACTGAGAGCGTGTCACACATGCTCACGCGAAGAAGAGCGAGAGCTGCTCGGCACAAAAACAAGCGCCGGATCGCCCCGGTTCCGAGCAGTCACCGAGGAATGAGGTTCGACCTCAAACCGCACCAGCGCGAGTGCAACAAATATCAAGCTCAAGTCTCCGGGGGCCCTCGGTCAGGTAGCCTGTCCATTCTGGCATTTCATCATCCAAAGTCTGAATTTTTCACTTGACTGGAACTTTCATCGCTGCAGGCAGTGGGAGAACACACTCGCAACAAACCAAGTTGTCTTTAAAAAGTCTCCTCGTAAAATAAAAACCTAAACATATTTGTGCAGTCAGTGGGCACAGATTAGTTGCTGTAGGGAGCTGAGCCGGTGCTTATGGAGGCATTATCTACACGCCATTGTGTTAGGAAGCGTACTGTGGGTGTCAGTGATCCGTCCGGAGCTAACGGCTAACATGCAGAGGTTCCATTGAGTTACATAATGATGTGCTCAGGCTCTATTAAGTAAGATGAGTATTGGAAGAAGGTAAAAGTACGTTATGACCATAGACTGTATAAAAGAAGTGGACGTAGTCGTCATGACGTCGCCATCTTGGATTACGGTAGTCGCCATCTTGGATTACGGTAGTCGCCATCTTGGCTTTTTGCAACTGATTAACCGATGAATGGAAGTGACCATATTTGGAGTGACGTAGAGACGGCGTATACGGCTCTGGTAGCTCCAGCAACCTGTCAATCAGTGTAAGCCCGCCCTAAAGCATACTCCACTTTATGGTCTATTTGACTCTAAATGGACCATCATTTAATTGAAGAAGACTTATTAGTGATTGAGACCATTAACTCATGTTTACATCGTGTACTGAGGTAATAAATCAAGAGAGAAGTAGGGTCATTTTCCCCTGACTTCTTTTTGCAACCGGAGGAGTCGCCCCCTGATGGCCATTAGAAAGAATGCCATTTTTTAAAACACGTCACCAAAAAATATGTATATACCAGCTGCTATAACACAACAAAATGACAGCAAATATGATCGGAACCTGGCTGATATGGTTCATAGAGGACCGGCAATCGGTATCCACATTTTGTCCAACATTTTGTTACTCGATATCAACATATTTGCACCTAAATCTGCACTTTCCAATTTTCAACTATAAACGTGAATATTTTAATGTGTCTGTGACTAAGCAATTAGCTGTGTGTACAGCTCTGGGTGATTAAAGGTTTGTGAGCTCTGCAGGGTTTATTTTTATTTTAGCTGACATATGAGACCATAAAAAAAAAAAAAATGACTACAAAAACTACAAAAAAACCGTTAAAAGTTCCGGTTGAACTCCCCCCCCTAAAATGTAACTAGTAGAGTTGCCATTAGGGAAATACAAAGTACAGCTGCCCTTTAAATGTTAAAAATACTCCATGGAAATGATGTGCCAGCCCCTTTAAGGATAGCTGTGAGATTGTTTTGAGTATTTAAAGTGCAAACATACCGAACATAAAAAAAAACAAAGTGTAAACTCCTCTCAAGCACTTATTAAAAGTTTAAAGTTACTTTCCACTCCGCCGCCTCCGCCTGCAGTCTCAGCTGTGCCGAGCGCTCTTCTCCCTTTCACATTTAGGACACGTACTGGCGGTCCAACGCAGATGCCAGAGCATATGTGTGAGAGAAAGCAGATACGCTCCCCTGCTTGTCTTACATGTCGACTGTGTTTATGAAGAGATTTTGTTTGTGTACATTCCTTGCGAGCTCTGCCCTTGGGTGATACCGTGCCTCTACGGGGCTACGTTTCTTCACAGTCGACCCTAAAGAGCAGGGCGACGCAACTGCAAAAACTAAAATAACTAAAATCCCCAATGTCACCAGTGCAGCCTAAGATAAATGTCACCCCCCCCCCCCCCCGAAGACAACGTGTGTTTACTGGGTAACTTTGTGAAAGTCATGGCAGCCCAAGCAGAAAGGTTGGTGGCGGGGTTAGGTTGTATGTGGGAGTCTTCTCAGCAGACTGCACACCTGAGATGAGCTCCCAGAGCCTGCAGTGGAGTCAGGCGAGTAATCTGTGCATTTCATCAGATTTCTTTCTCTCTCTCGTTCCCCCTCTCGTTCCCCCTCTCTCTCTCTCTCTCTCTCTCTCTCTCTCTCTCTTCTTTCTTTCATTCCTCCTCCTCCTCCTCTCCTCCCGCTTCTCTCTGTCTCTATCTCTCTCCGGGGATAGAAAACAATCTATTAGACGACTGGACTGCCCCAAAAAAAAATTCTGATTGTGTCCAGCATGCTCCAATGCTTATGTATGGCTGGTGTGTCCTTGTAAAGTTGTAATCTAAGTTTAACTCTCTAATACAATAGTTTTTTTTTTTTTTAAATCCTGCACTCCAGCAAGCCGCATAACATAAGAAAACAATGTCGGAGAGGGAAGGGAGCAAAGCGACTAGAATAACGATGGCCGCAGCCTCGAGCAACAAAGCCCATTCTGTAAACTTAACGGCAACGGCGTACGGTTCCGCCGCCTCAGCGCGTGGCATCTCACTGCTGAGGAAAACTTTAACTGGATCAAGCTGACGGAGCGCACCATCCGGCCTGCAAAAGATCTCTTGATTGCAATTGGGGCCATGCTAAGCCTACAGCCTCTGTGTGAGCGTAAGTTGTAGGAGGGAGGGGGGGGGGGGGGCATTCCTGCTAATGTCTGGTAGAATTTACTAGATGCCCCCTCGTGCATTATCAAAGCCGTTTAAAAGTTTCTGGGTAAGGCAAAAAAAAGTTTGTGAACATTCACAGTGAACATTAGCGAGCCAACACCGCTGAGCTTCTTCTGGGTTTCTTTCTTTCTTTTGCCGAGATGTTGCGGGCGCATCTGCTGCTGTTTTGGATACCGCATTCCCTCCCTGTTGCAATTACGCCTCCTCATTAGAGAGAGAAACATCCGCTATTGACTGACTTCCTGGTAACATCTGCTGTGTTTACACTCGGCCTCTTTGATAGCGCATCGCAGCCTATTTCACGGCTGATGTGGGGGGAATAACACGTCGACATTTGACTTGTGGCAATTAATCCCGTCATCTCTGTTTGAGATTCAAACCCCTTTTGAGGTGTAACCGCCATCCACTTTGACACTACTTTGCACACACGATCAATTCCCTCCCCGCTGACCGAGGCCCAGCGGGTGTTTTCGCGTAGCCAAAAAGGCACCGCTCCAGTCCGAGACCTCACGGCAACACTCAATGCACGATACGGCTCCGAGCGACAGAGTGTTGCACTTCAATCACAAAATCCAGGCGACACATTGATCTGGGATGGGACCCAGAAACACGTGAGCGGACTAAAATGGGGCTCTAAATATTCCTTTCAAAAATGCTAAAAACGTAACTGTAGTGTGCAGCGGTGTTGTAGGAGAGAGCACCTAAAGAAATAGATGAAGATTCCTCCTCATTCACCTCTGTTATTACCGTACAATCTGTCAACGTGTGCATTTAAACATCTTAAATGGATTCTTAAGGTGAATTTTTATGTGTTGGACTTTTCCTTTGTTTTCAATGAGTAATCAAAGTAACAAGAACTGGATATATTTGGATTTCTTTGTCTTTCATCCTGCCTTTTTTTTCTTCCACTGCCACCTTGCTGAAGGAGGCATTATCAGGCAAAAAAGAAAAGAAAAAAAATTAAGAAAAATGTCTAATAACGTCAGCAACAATGGAGTATAGAGAGATCAGGGAGGCGGAGAGAGAAGCAGAGAACAAGTGGCAGTTATGGCGAGGAAGGAATGTACAGAAGATGAGAGGGGAAGAGGAGAGGGGGGGGGGCTGAGAGACAACAGCATGGGAGGGGTGATGCCGTTTGTTCGGGCTGAGTGAAAGACAATTGCAGTGAAGAGGACAGGTGGGGAGGAGGGGAGGAGGAGAGTATAGGTTGAGGAGAGGATGGAGGAGGGAAGGGAGGCGTGGACGCGGCGGCGGCGGCGGCGCCCCCCCCCCCCCCCCCCCCCCCTCTCTCTCGCACGGCAGGGAGCCGGGGCGGCTGCACTGTGTCCGTGATTATGTGCGTGGAGGAGTCGGTAGCTGTCAGGCTGTTCGGGTCCCCGCGACTGTGCCGAGCTTTATCTGTAAACCCCGGTGATTAATGGAGGCGGCGCCGCGTTCTGCACGGAGGAGGAGGCGGACGAGGGACGATCAATCTTAATGAGCTATCCGCCGTCCCTATATTAACCGTGGAGAGGGGGGGGGGAGGTGTAATGTATGGGGCTCCTGGCGGGGCTCCTCTCCTTTAAAATACGATAACAAGGGAGAGCAGCATACGACACACCGCCGCCGCTCACCTCACGTTTCCTCTCATCCCCCCCCCCCCTCTGCTTTCTGGTGCCGACTCCTGGGAGCCGGTGCTGTGTGAGAAACAGTAAGACGTCTCAGTGAAAGGCATCCTTAGCGAAGTTAAAGAGACAGCGTCGGGTACCTCGGCAACAGCCTAGCAGTCTGAGGGCCGCTCCTGTCGTTCTGAAATGAGGCGTTTGAGTCAATACATGTGGGCCCCATGTGGACTCGTGTGCTGAGGTTACTCTTAACGATATCGCCTTGGCACGCCGCGTGTTCATTTAAGAGAATTACCTGCACACACACACACACACACACACACACACACACACACACACAGTCGACAGTGATTGGAATAAATTTCAACCTCATAAATAATTTGGAACATTCCGGGGCTCTTGTGAATTCCTTTTTGGTTTCCGCTTGAGCTACCTAGAGTTACAGGAATGCTGTGAGAGAGATAGAAACTACAAGAAAAAAACACTTATAAATCCATGCATTTCATATTCAAAGTTAAGCCTGTTTTGAAATCATAATAACCCCTAGTTCTGCTTTAGCTAATCCTGATGCGGATAGCTTTAAGATAATCGCCCAGCACAACACCGCAGTGACTTTAATTAATTTACCGCCGCAGACGCTGATCCGAGTCAGCATATTGGAAATTAAAATAAAAAAAAAAAGAAGAAACAAGCCAACAACGCTTACACCGGATTCGGAGTTACATTCGTCTCTGTGAAAGGTGTACTTTGGTATAATTTGCAGCGAGGATGTAGTGGAGATCGTCTGCACTCTATCAAGTGAAGGAGAGGAGAGGAGAGGAGAGGAGAGGAGAGGAGAGGAGAGGGTTTAATTAATGTGCTTGCCACGATTAATGGTCTCAGTGTGGCTATCACAAGCTGGCTGTGTGTTTTTAATAACTGGTCTGAACGGCCTGTCGTGCTACAGCAGTGTGTTCCCCGCGGTTGAATCAAAATGTATGCATCGCCGACATAACTGATAATACTGTATGCTTTGCAATAACTGCGCGCTACTTCAGTCCGCGGACAAATATCTCCCGAGAAGAGAGCAAGCGATCTGCAGAAAGACGTCCAAGAAAATGAAATGTCATCGCGTAATCCAGTTACATCGTAAACCAGTAAACAAACGACAAAACAATAACACAGCACGTCGATTCCCAAATAAGCTTCTGATGAGGAACGATAAGTGGCAATAAAAGTCTCAGCGATAAACGTGCACAGAACCGATGTGCACGTGGACCGTAGTGGTGCGCTGTCAATACGCTTAAGTTACTGTGAGGAATTTATGGATTATAACTGGTCATGAAACGGTCTCAATCTAATTTCTTTTTATTTATTCTTAGCGCCCGTCATCGGTGCCACATGGTTTGAGTTTCGCGCGAATTCAGATGAAATCGCGCAGGTTCACCAGGAACCCTTTCAGCTCAGACTCCCAGCAGGGGCCTCGGGCAGAGACCAGCCCACTGCGGACAAGAACCAGAACCAGGACTGAGCGTGGGCAGACTATCAGACCCCTGCTGCGCTATAATGAGAGGTTTTCTAAAGGGAAACACCACATTCGGCCTAAAAAAAAATCAGAGTTCCTTATTGTAGCTTTTAAAATCGTATTGAGACTACAGGATGTGACAGATGAAACGGTCACAGCAGAAGAAAGGTGAGAAAGGTTTTACTTTGCTACGCTCTCGGCGTAGCAAAGTAAAACACTGATCTTAACTCAGCAAGGCATCTTAATTGCATTCACTAGCAGATCCGGGGCTGCTTGGTCCCCAGATGACGGCTGATGTGAGCTGACTGGAAGATGAACTTCCTGGGCAGAGAGGAGGCCGTGGACGACGACGCGCTTCCCCTCTCTTATAGTAGTGTGAGTGTGTGTGTGTGTGTGTGTGTCGTCCCCGTGTGCATTTAAGCATGTGATCGTCTGTGCGCATATGTGTGTCCCTACCGATATGTGTGTGTGTGTGTGTGTGAGAGACAGAAGGGGACGGGACTGGTAAAGGTTAGTGAGGTGGAAGGGAGCATTAAGACGATGTTTGACATGAGAAAGGAGGCGAGGAGAGGAGCTATAATGCTCAGTAAGACAGCAGGTGGCCCGACAGATCTGTCCCGTGACCCCGAACTGCAAATCTCAACTCCAGTTTCCCAAACCGTGCGGAGACTTGTGCTTCATCCGCTCCTTATTTTTAGGCATTTACCAACAACAACGAAAAAAAAACAAAAAACTCTGACGTATTTCCATCAGCGTCACAGCGTGCCGAAGGACCGCACAACGCAGCAGCCGACAGTCATCTCAGCTCACGCTAAGCCGGAAGGGGGGGGGACACAATATGAAAAACATCATTTGAGGGGCTGGAAGCGGTAACAGCGGTAACCTCTAAGTCGGGCTCGGGACACGCGGAGATGATAACTGTCCCCGCTGAGCTCGGCACTCGCTCCTCTTGGGTGATATACATCAGGACGGCCATTGATTTTAATGACTTGGTCAATAGACACACAGCAACTCTGCTCTCAGCACCCCCCCCCCCCCCTCTCTCTCTCTCATGTTCCCCCTCTCTCTTTGATTCTATCTCCTTGTCTTTTTATTGTCCTTTTTTTACGACGCCACTCATCCTGCATCCTCACATTTTACCGACGGTCGTGACTGCTGCGGCTCCAGCGTAGTTCAAGTGCTCGGTGACATTCCTCTTACCGAAATTAAAAACAGACAAAAGAGTTTTGATTTCGTACGCTGTGACAGGCAGGCGTTATGAGACGGCCTGCTGCTGCTGCTGCGGATGGGGGTAACCAGGTAGGCGGATCACAGCCCCGGTGACTGGCGTCTCTCAGTAGGTGACGAGGTTAGAGCTGCCTCCCGGCTGCTCCGCGTGAATCTTCACATGAATGACTGGCACACGCGTGGCATTTGCGCAGACGTGCATAAACACGCAACGTACTACGAAACAGCAACGCAGACGCATACCTGTACACACACACACACACACACACACACGCACACACACAGACAGACAAAAGGAGCACACAGTTGTTGATGTGCCCGCTGACGCGGAGCGAAGACAAATTGCTCCCTTTTGAAGGCGAAGCATGATCAAACACGGAGTGTGATTTCTGTCACTGTGGTGGTTTGGCTTTAAGGCTGCGGGGCTGACATCTGACAAAACATCCATGCGGTCACATCCAGGAAGTTGTGCGGGCGAGCGACCCCGCGCACGCGCATTCGTACAGTAGCACGCACGCACACACACACACACACACACACACACACACACACACACACACACACACACACGCACGGTGGTCTGTAGTGCGGCTGGATTAAGGATGCAGAGCTCCGTCAGCTGCTCTCAAGAGGACTTTGCCATCAAAAAGCCAAAAAAAAAAAACCTCCTCTGCAGATCAGCGCTTACCAGCATTGTGTCCAGAGGCTCAAGTAGATATATACGTTGATATAGTATCCGTATATTTAATGGCAGCAACACAGTCGCTTAAGTAGCGGCTTAAGTATTCAAACCGTGTGGGTCCAATAATCACTTCTGAAAACCCTCTGATGCACCACCAGGATTTGACCGTGAACACTGCAGCGTCGTCTTTACTATTTAAATGACCACTACGGCTGCCCCTCTATACTGTGGTCGACCTCATTGGTTGTTCTGGTCTTAGTTGGACTGATATTTCTTCAGTCAATTTGTACATTTTACAGATTCTTTTAATGCTAAATGACTTACTTCCTGGGGAACGTGTGAGCACGTCTCTGGTACACACAAGACTTAAAGCAGCGCTTTTACAGATCGTGTCGATTAAATCAACTCATTGTTTGGTCATTAGAGTGTTGGTGGACTAAGAACGTCTTTGGTTGAGGACTAGCTAAAACATCCTTACTAAATAAGCTGGGGATACGTTCTTCTTTGGACCTCTGTCAGGGTGATAATTCATGAGCTACTTAAGCAAAGTCAGTCAGGGGCACAAAGGGCATCTCATTTATTCCTTTCTTTTGGCTTTTACCGCGGGAAGCCCCAACCGAGTTCACCCTGCATGATAGTTGTGTATGAGGGGGTTGGTATCACACGTTTAAATAATGCATTTCTTGAGAATGAAATAAAGCCCATGTGTGTTTGCGAGAGGCAAAAGACACACAGCATGGTCCGTCCGTCTGTGGCGGTGGGCGGACGCTTGAACTTCATTCACAGCCTCGTTTTATGCCAGACATGTTCGTAACCCACAATCCCTGCCCTGGGATCAGATCTGCCAGCCCTCCTATCCTCACCTCAGCCATTAGAGGGCTGCAGAAACACTGACTTCTAACCTGTAGCTGCTTTCCTTTCGTTTTCACAAACTGCTTCTAGTTTATTGTTTATTTATTTGTTGAGGTCTAAGCAGAGGGAGAAAAGTGCCAACAGCAGGTTACGATCATTTTAACAGGGGGGGGGTAGCCAGAATGCAGGTCACAAGAGCTTCGCCTCCATATTTCTACCACTATGGCGCGACAGCAGGACCG
Source organism: Cebidichthys violaceus (assembly GCF_023349555.1). Taxonomy (NCBI): domain Eukaryota; kingdom Metazoa; phylum Chordata; class Actinopteri; order Perciformes; family Stichaeidae; genus Cebidichthys; species Cebidichthys violaceus. Next base: position 29,237 of record NW_027176440.1, read on the forward strand.
CGCGTCCCGCTTAATGATTTAGAAAACAGAATGCGGAGAAGCTTTTTTTTTTTTTTTTATCGGACCTCTCGGAGTGAGCGAGAAAGCAGGAGGGAGGAAGTGACAGAGATGATCAGAGAAGCCGGGAAGGCGCCGGCAGAAGGACGGCAGTGGGCAGCGTCTTGAGGGCAGGCCGATCGGGGGGGTGGCATTGTTGTGATTACAGCCGCTAAGTTAAGTGTTCCTGTCAGGGGGGAGAGAGAGCGAGAGAGGTCCGCTCAGGAGCCCCAGCTGAAGAGATGTCACCGCTAATTTACCAGCGCTCGGCGCTTTACCCCGTTTCCAATGTTCTCGTGACAGTACTCGGTACTAATGCCCAATGTCAAGGAGGGATGATAAAACTGCAAAAAAAATGGTTGAGGAGATGTGAGATTTCAAGTGCCTATATTTGCAGTTTGACCTTCATAGAGGCCTGCGCAAGATTTCAAGTGTGTATTGTGTCTAGAATTCGACGCGGGGACGCTTCCCCCTTCTGCCTTTGAAATACAGCAGCTGGACAAACTGTAGCCATGCGGCCGAATACATAACGTTATCATAACGTGAGTCACAGCGACAGTGTTTGCAGAAGTTTAACAATCCTTACAGCGTTTTTTTCCTTTCCCCCGTAAAATGGATCTGTGTAAATACCGTAATTCCCAAGTAAAGCCCAGCTTCTTGGGCCTGCGAGAAGGAACGTCGATGCTTTTGACGTGCACATGGTTAATGTATCGCGACGGTCTATTCTAAAAAGAAGATATTAAAAAAAAAAGGTTTCATTCAATAGAAACCGGACCAAGCTGTCGAGCTCGTCTAATTATCCACTTCCAATTCTACCTGCAGTCTCATTTCAATGTATCGCAGGCAGTCTCCAAAATAAGTGCTTTTGTTTGTTTTTTCTTTTTGTTGCAATCTACAAGTTCATTTGCACACATTTTATTGATCAAATAAATTAAAAGCTTCATTAAATGTGAAAATTGGTCGGGGAATTGCGAACATCTGTTTCTGGCGCCCTGCGCCATAAACTCCAAGGTTAAACCAAACACCAATTTACGGCTCGCACACTCAGGCGTTGGAGTCGGGGGGGGGGGGGGTGGCCACGGAGCACCTTCACAAACAAGTCAACAAGGCTTCAAACGATCTCGGAGAGCGACGCGAGGGCAGGGACCCAAAGCTCTTCCTGCCTCGTGTTTAGTAGGCCTGGGGAGTATCGCAAAACCCGAGAGCGGCGGAAGGATAAACCTGACACACTTTCAACCCATTTCAGTGCACAACAGCACAGGGCGCTGCTGCCGTGCAGTAGTTTTGAGATCAGTACAACATGTTCTCTCCAAAGAATCCACTGTGGACGGTGTTAGAGGGTGGTTTTTTTTTTTTCCTTCTTTTTCCAGAAGCGGCCATCTCACCGCTGCTTTAGGTGCACCTCCGTTCTCTGCGACCTTGGAGCAGCTTTGAAGCGAATTGGCTTGGTTTGCAAGTTGTATTTCCACAAGCCCTTCGCTCGAGTGTTTGCAGCCTTGTTTATGACTGTTGGCATCTGAAGCTGCTCGGGTATACAAACAGAGGGCAGAGGCCTTGTGCGTTTCATTCCAGCAGGGCCTCGAATAAGGGGAGGTCACAAGGAATAGAGAGCTGAGCGTATTGATTTAATACCCAACACCTCCCTGGCTTAAAATCACTTCTAAACTCAGGTCGCCTGCCGAACGGATCTGCTTTGATTTAGCCTTTCAGAGATGTTCGTGACAGGTTCCATATCTGGAAGAGAGACATTCACAAACATCCGCCTGTGCGGAGTGCGTCGGCTGAGGTTTTTTCCGTGCTTACCTTTAGGATGTCCCGGGTCACTGAACTCGTACTTCCCCATCCCGACTGTCCGCAGCATTTGCAGCCCGTTAGGGCCGTCCTGATTGTCTCCGGCTGTCGGCTGGGCAGCCACCGCCGCCGCCGCAGCCACCGCCGCCGCCGCCGCCGCCTGTCCGTTGGTCAGAGGCAAGGCGGGGTGCTGGATGAGGCCGGGGTGAGAGGTCAAGTGGCCGTTGCCCATCACGCTGTGAGGGTTCGGGTGAACGACGTGGTTGGCTTGGGCGGACAGCTGAGCGGAGGCGTACTGAGGCTGGCTGGGCATGCTCAGCACCATGGAGGGCGGCTGCTGGGTCGACTGCGGCGTCAGCTGGAAGTGGGCCGTCATGAGTGGGTGCTGCGGGGGCACCGGCGCCTGGATGGACGGGGTTACTCCTATGATGGGTGACTGCGCGGTCACACTGTGGCTAAAAGAGGGCGGCTGGGGGAGGCCGTAGGAGTGGGGCAGCAGGCTGGGCTGGCTCACCGCCGCTACCGGTGCAGCCCAGGTAGGACCTGCAGACCAACACACAGACAGAAGAAAGATGTATCAATCGCATGTACAGCTTTTTATTCCATAAAAGCAAAGTGAAAGAGCCCATAACAAGGGGCAGATTGATTTTAAGTCTGGTATTAGAGGATCAAATAGAGACAGAAAACAGCATGAGGAGACAGACTCCAGCTCCAGTCTGCTCCTCTCCACACCACGAGTTGTCAGTGCGCTGCTCCGCTTCAGTCCAAGTTTGTTTTGGACTTAATATGAAAACGAAAAAGAGAATGTCTGAAGCTCTGCGCCCAAGATTATCATCACAACAAGATTAAGGGAATCTGCTACAATGCTTTTTTTCTGAATGCGAACGCATACATGCTCAGTGAACGCACCATATCTGCGTAGGAGTCTGTGTTTACCCAGACACTCGGAGCCAATCATTTCTCTACCCTGAGGCGTTAGATGCTGAGGGTGTGCTGGGAAGACGCGGCGGCCATATTGGCTCTGAACGCTGCCTGCCTCCCTCCCTCCCTCCCTCACTCACACATTGGCTCCTACTCCCTCATCTCTAGCTCCTCCTGCCATGGTCCAGGCTCCAAAAATAGCCCACCACTCTGCCGAAGGGGCCAAAGGCTAAATCACAGCATGCAAAAAGCTGCGGAAAAAAAAAGTGCACGTTATTCATCATACCGGTCCTGCTGATATAATAGTCCGGGCTGAGAAGGATGGAGTGGGTGGGTGGGGGGGGGGGGGGGGGGGGGGGGGGGGTCATAGAGGACTCCAGAGGCCAGTTCCTTTCATAATTCATGTCATTCAGCTAATTGGCACCAAAACTATATTCAATTTCCCTTATTTCGTAGCCCATCTTGATAAAGGATTCTAATGAAATGGGTTGGCGTAATAATTCCACATCTTATGAAGTTTTTTAATGCAGTGATAATAATTTGACATGCCATATATACATTGTGTCTGTCCCTCCATTTCTGTGTTCTTGCCCTTCACCATCTCACTCATCTTTTAGCAGCAAAATGTAGAATGAGTTCGGCAATTTCTTTTCATTTTGTCGAATTTTCATTACCGTGACCCAACATTGACCTACATTCATACAGTAGGCCTTTGCTGCGACGTCTAACAAAATGAAGCAGGCGCATTAATATTAAATGCTATGTGTAGAAATACGGTCGTCTTCAATCTCCCCTTTCCACATGCAGGGCTCGCTTTAAAAAAAACAAAAACTCCACTTATATGATTTTATTTATTTATTAAGTCTAAATCGTGGCATGGAAACAAGAACTATTTTCCACACAAGGAAACCGAAGTTGAAACAAAACTACTCTTTCAAAGACAAACTTTCTTCCAACAGACACGGCCGTGAAGTTTTTTTCTGTTGAAAGAAAGCGTTGATTAATTCTGCCACAGTTGGCAGAAGAACTCTCTGGCAACACAGTTCAGTGAAGTGTGGAGAGGAGCTGGCTCCGTCGCAAACGCCAGTCACAGTTTGAAATGGCGCACACGCGCAAAAAATCAATATGCAACACTATGCTCGGATTTGAGTGTCATATGCGACAGTGAGCTGGGGGTTTGTGACATCTCACTCTCCTCGCGCTTTACTCCAAAGCTGTGGTGTGGGGTGTGGGGAGCTGCGGTGGTTGGAGGGCGGGGGAAGCTTCATTCACTTCCACACAATAATAAGACCTCCAGAAACTTCATGGCCAATTCAGCCAGCCCCCTCAATGCACAGCAGGAGTGCTGTGGTCGCACAGCGGGGGGGTGTGGGGGGGGCACCGCTGCGGAGCTCCATGCTCTCTTATCGCCAGCGCATCCTCCCATCGTGAGAGTACCTCCTACAGAAACATCCCTCTTGGGTAACCGATCAAACCGATGAATAATTAATCCACGAAGCAATCTATACGGAAGATATGCGAATTACAATTAGAGGGGCGTGAGTTGAACAGGCAGCGGCAGGGTTCTGAAACATGTTTTTCCGAGCGCGATGCTTTGCTACCACTGAGTAGCAGCTGTCTGCAATCTGGATTCGTCGAGCTGGAATTTCCACTGGAGCGAGCTCCGTGCCAGTATTATTCTTAAATGAGACACATTTATGATGAGCAGGAGGCAGAGGCCAGCAGAGCAATGGAAGGAAATGAACCGCTCCAGGGCAGAGCCATTCTGGGGGAGTTCATTACAATAAGAGTAAAACAACCTCGACATCGGCTTAACTCCTTAACGTCGGGGTCTGCGCGCTGCGCTGCGCTGTACACAATGTAAAAGGACACGAATAGAATAAGGTCGACGTCTGAACTCGACCTGGCGGAGATCGCTTGGAAGGACGTCACCACATCGATTTCATTCAGACTGAATCAGCTTGAGACACCAAAACACGAACAAAAACACGAGAGCGGAGTGAAGATGGAAGGCTGTGAAGGTGCGACGTGGATTCACACTTATTTCTATGTTTTTTAACTTCTCGTTCTCACACTGCCACTCCTGTAACGCAATGCATAAATGAGACGGTTTATGTAAAGATGGTGTTTGCGAATGTTAATTATGCGTGATTTGTGTATGTAAAGTATGCATGTTGAGGAGGCGAGCGTGTACTTTATGTGGGGCAGGGCAGCCAGCGTGCCTCATTAGCATTTGGATACTGGTGCGGCTGGCCGGGGCCGTTTGGGGGTGCGCAGCGGTCCGTGTGCGCGCATGCATCTGCTGTGTGAAGGCGGTGGAACCACCCGATGTGTCCGTCGGTACGTATGTAAATGCCGTGTGTGTGTGTGTGTGTGTGTGTGAGTCGTTACCGGTGGGCTCGCTGTCTCGATGTTGCTTGGCGGGGGGCTCGTCCGTATCCCAGGGTGTGAGCTGGTTGATGGGCGTCTGTCCCCACCTCACTCCTGGAGCCAGCAGCAGTCCTGGGGTCTGGCTGTCTCCAGGAGACAGACCGGAGACCTGCAGCAGAGAAACGGAAAAACACCGCCGATTAGAGCGTCGCATGAGGAAAAAGTGCGAGGATTAAAACCAAACCGCCTGATCTTTAGACCCCGTACTTGTTTGCAAATGGCTCGGATATCGTTTTTTTTGTCAAAAGCTATGGTTTGATTAAGTATTTCATTTTGTAGCTTGAATGAAAAGTGCAACAAATCACTTTTTTTTTTTGAAGGTCTTGAAGCGAGCCTTGATGCTGGAGAGTGGCATATAATTAGCAGTGAGTGAGTGCTGATTACAGCCTATATGTAATGGGATCAAGGGCATCAGAATCTCGTTCGCGGGCCTCAAGAGTCTTTGCAGAAAGACCAGCATTTCTTTTATATACTAACAACAATTAACTTTCTAGTGTGGGCTACATTCAAATTCAGATCCTTCCCCCTGAGACGTTGTATAGCTTAATTTTTGCAATGAATTAAACATTGTGTTCAGTCAACTGAGATAATAGAATTCTGAACACAAATACGACAAATAGAGTAAATAGGAAGAAATCCGTTCGCAGGGATGGGAGTAAAGCAAGAAAAGTAATTTCAAAAAAGAAAAATGAAAAGCTAGGTGACAATGTGTGCATGGTGGTAAATCCAATGCAACTTCTCCAAACCAAACTAAGAGTTCCCTAAGCCTTTCTTTGCACTCAAAGCTCTAATATTTTTTGCTCTGGTGGGGGGGGGGGGGGGGGGGTTGAAATGTTATCAGGCAAGCCCAGGCTGATGAAAACACCGGGTCAATCACCACTGGACCCCTGAGCAATATTCGCATCTCCCCGTCTGCAGCTTGGATGCTCGGTCTAACAACCAGGCAGGGAGAGCCTGATCCCCCCCCCCCCCCCCCCCCCCGCTCGCCCCAGCCAGCCTCCTGAGTTAATAGAAAAGACCTGGTCACCAGAGCCCCCTCCTGTGTCTGTGGCTGATCCCTCCATCCCTCAATTCCATTATCCTCCCTGACACCGCCTTCCACTTTATCAAGAGCGCCGTCGAGCATCCCAACAGCCGCGCTGACGGAGGCCCCCGACGGAGGCCCCCGACGGAGGCCCCCGACGGAGCGCGTGGCTCGCCGCACCACGACGGCAACAAATGCAGTCCAAAGAACCCGGTTTCACTGTGCAGCTTTACATATCGGATCAATCCCCTTTCAGGAGAACTCACCCTCTCTACTTTGGGATGGATTTATCGCAGCTTTGAGCGGTGTGTGTGTGTGTGTGTGTGTGTGTGTGTGTGTGTGTGTGTGTGTGTGTGTGTGTGTGTGGGGGGTTTAACACTTAAAGACACGGTATTGACGCAGCGCAACATCTGCTCTGTAATAAAAAGCTTCACGAGAGCAGACAAGTTCAATGAGTATCACTTAGTTGATGAATTCATACTGAAAGTTATCTGACAGTTGGTAAGTGCTGAGGGCAAAGAGAGGGAGAGAAGAAGAAGAAAAAACAGCGAAGGCAAACATCTCAAGGCAAAGTAGAAAACAGAGTGATGGAGTGAGAGGATGAAGCTGGGTTTAGGGGGGGAAGACAGGCTGTCAGGTCTTTTTGTCCAGCTCAACCTGTCGACTTCAGACAAGAGAAAACTGAAATGGTTTACTCAGAGAACGCCCTGAGTGCTCAATTCCACCCGAGAGCCCTGGAGACTCGGGGAGGGAGAGTTCGGACCATTTTCAAGTTGAGGAGTTGTTTTCTATAGCCCACTATTTGTTTTAATGAGAGTTTTCCTCCCTCTCGCTCCGTGTGCTTTACTGTATTCCTCTCCAGCCATGCTTTACCTTCCCCTATATACGGGCAACTCCTCATTAACTCGCAGCATTGACTCTCACTTTCCTCCAGCCCCTTGCACCTGCCTCGTAATATTCTCTCATTAATACTCCCACCCATTTATCGCAAAACACGAGGAAGAAAAACAGGAGGGGCGAAAAAAATAAAATAAAAATAAAAAGTCTCTGCTGCTGAAAGGCAATTCATCCGTCACAGTTTTAGTGCACCAGGAAAAAGTGAGAAAGAAGAAGAAGAAAAAAAAAAAAAAGGTTCTGAGTCAGCACCATCACATTGACAGCATAGCAGCTAGGCTCAGGAACAATCCTGACTTGAAAATGATCAAGGTTAGATGGGAAAATACGCACACACAGACACACTGGGAACAAGTTTGAAAGGCGCGCGCACGCACACACGCACACACACACACACACACACACACACACACACACACACACACACACACACACACACACACACAGAGAGAAGCCAGGAGATATCAGACGGGATGTTTATTAAGATGGCAGACTTGCTGCAGGTAGGCAGGAAGGTACCGGAGGTTCTGGGAGAGCGCCTGTCATTTTCTCTCAATTGTATTTGCTCTCCATATTTCCAGTCCCCTCCTCCCTGGCCGCCCATTATCACCGGGCAGCAGATGGTTTCCTCTGACTCGACAAAAAACCATGCTGGAGAGGAGGAGGGGAGCCAGATAAATAATTTTCGAGTCGTGCCAAGCCATTCTGTGTTTGTTGTCAAGCTGGCTGGGGAAAGGTTTTTTTTTTTTTTTTTTTTTTTGGTGTTTTTTTTAACCGTACACAGCATCCGTGCATATGGACCACATGCTGCAATAGTTGCAACATGAAAACATAAGGTCAGTTTCTATCAGGTAGACTAAACCTGCATTTTGTATTTACAACATGGAACTTTTTGCTATGAAAAGGTGTTTGCTTAACAGGAAATTGCGGTGCTTTTCTTCAATACTGTGCTGTAATTCAAAACCCTGAAGTGTGGCCCTCCATCTTCTTCCCAGTTGCCTTGAAAAGCCCTTTTCAGTGTTTGAAGCAGCTGTCCGTCTGCTCCTCCCTGCACAATCATGCAGAAACGCACGAGCACGCACATTGCACATGCACACACAGCAAAACTAGAAGGATCCTCCCCCCCCCCTTCTCAAACATCTGACTGTTGCAGACATGCCAGAATCAGTGTATTGAAGAGAGGAAGATAAAATCAAGATGCATCAGGCCCTAAATATATACTTGTCCTCTTCCGTCGCGGGCGGCGGAGGAGACGGCGCTCTCATTCTGGCTGGCGCGTCAGCCGTTTCCTCGGACGCTGACATCTATCATTACGCGCGCTGCCATCTCGCAGTAGTAGGCGGCGTGAAATGTGCCTACCAGAACCTCCCGCCGCTGGCCACCATCTGCTGCGGGTACATGTAGGAGGGGCCTATGATCCCCGCGGCTCTGGGCTTTGATTGTTTTTGAGTCATCCACATCATCCACGTCCAAATAAACAGAAAACGTTCGCTCATGGCTTTGTGTTTGCCTTCGCGTTCCGTTTCGAGCCAGCCCTTGTCTGGGTGAGTTATTGCACCAGTTCAATCCTATAATGACGGGCGGTGTAGGACGCCACCAAAAAAAAAAAAAAAAAACTACCGCCATGGACTGTCTGCATAGGCTTCCAGCTCTCTGTACCTTTTGTGCTTGCCGTATGAGCCAGTACTGCCTGAACATATAGGGCTCCAATCCCCCAGAGAAATTACTTTATTGCTCGACTCTGGGAGGAAGAATAAAAAATAGCAAGAGAGGGAGACAGAGGGGAGGAGGGTGGGGGGTGGGGGGGGATGAGTATGTCTATAACACCCAGGTCTCACTGGGGTAAACACTGTTTCAGCGCAACACTGATCAAATCAGCTAACTGCTATGAGATTTAATAACAGGTCTGGGTGAAGAAGAAGAGGTGTAGGGAGAGCAAAGCAGGTTCTGAAAAAGAAAACAGGAGAAGGTAACAACAGAGGAGGTCTGAGGGAGGAAAAAGGGGGGGGACAGAGCAGGACGGTAACAACACCACAGTTAAAAAAAAAAAAAAAAGCTAATCTCGTGAAATGTCATTAGCACGACTGCCAGACACGATGAGATAGCAGCGGCGCGCAGGCCACTGCCACACCGGCTGATTATGTTCTACCTTTTAAAGGTTCAGTGTTGTTGCGGGGGCAAAGCTCTTTACGCACGAGGCGAAGAATAACAGACCGCAGGCGGAGGAGGAGGAGGAGGAGGTTCACCTTCGCGTGGTATCACTCGGCTGACATTGTAATCAGGCCTGCTAACGCACAGTTGTTTTCCCGATGGGTTTATCAGGTTTATCAGAGCAGCAGTGCTCCTGGATTTCTGGTGGTCCAGTGTGGAGCTTCCATTATGGTTTCATTTAAATGCAACAGAGATTGTACACCTCCACAGTCAGGCCTGCAATCTCTGGAGGGGGGGGGGGGGGGGGGGGGGGGAGAGATGCATGTACACAAATGTAATTATAATCAAAATTTCAATAACAGCAGTCTCTGCCGCGTCCTGCTAGATCGTGTGCACTCATAAAATAATATCACATTGTAATCCCACACCACGGACAAATCATAAAAAAAAAAAACCGGTATGTGCAGGAGAGGAAATGAAATTCAACTCCGACAGAATGGCTTTTTCTTCCCTTTGGCCAGGCATGGACAGATGCAGCGAATTTGGCTGAATCGTGGAGGGTGATGGAAATAATGGTTTTCCTCAGAGAAAAAGAGAGAGAGAGAAAATGGCAGCGAAGGAGTGAAAGATTGAGAGGCAGAGTAAGACAAACCCATCCATCACACCGCCTCGTATCATTGCTTCTGACAGATCATTTTCAGTTTTTCTCTAAAATAGAGGAAAGAAAAAAAAAAGAAAAATCTTTTCTTTTTTTTTCCTCCTCCTGCTCCGTCCAAAAGCGCCAAACCCGAGTGCGGTCCGAAACCGACCGGCGGTCAGGCGCTGAGGAGTGCACAAAAGCGCACAACTCTTTTTCCATTCGAACATTCATTCACTTACTGTATAGAGGTATCTCTTTTCCATGACAACGCGCCGACACCTAAATGTGAAGTGGATTTGTTCTGGGGTTTCCGTCATAATGGCGCTGAATGCTGGAGCCCGAACCAACGGGGCGGCTGTGTCCAATCTATTAGACTGGAACATAGCAGAGCATCTCAGGAGTAAACAAAGAGACTACTGCGCCATTTTTTTTTTTTTTTTTGTGGCAGCCATCTTAAAATGGAGCGGCGCTCCGACGTGCGGAACAGCGTGGCGCCACAGACGGGGGGGAGAAGGTGCGTACTCAATATGATGGCTGCATACTGAAGAGAGAGAGAGAGAGAGAGAGAGAGAGAGAGAGAGAGGAAACCAGGTACTATTTCTTTTTACTCCAAAAAAAAGGCTCCATTGTGTTGCACTTAAAGAATGTGAAACCGATGCTGAGATTAGACAAATCTCACGGCACTGTGGAAGAATGACTCGATGGATACAAATCTGGAGCGCGGCTCTTATCAAATTCCTGAACCGGGCCGGTGACTCATTTCAGAAATTCACTTCCATTACATTACATTACGATCATTTAGCAGACGCTTTTATCCAAAGCGACTTACAATTCAGAATCTATCTACACACCGTAGACGCAGCTACGGGAGACATTTTTGGGGTTAAGTGTCTTGCTCAAGGACACATTGACATGAGACTAGTGGAGCAGGAGCCGGGGATCAAACCACCAACCCTCTGATTGAAAAGGCGGCCCTGCTCTCCACTTAGCCACGGTCACCCTTGTGCAATTCAAAAATGATCACTTCCATGCAATTCAAAATGATTTTGAGCCAATACGTAACATAATTAGTCTTCTCACTATCGTATTACTCAGTCAGAACAAAAGAAAAGGTCACATTAAGTTGAAAGAAAATTGGCTGCCAAATGATTTTTAAACATTATATTTCAAAACCGACAACATTATTTATACCGGGAGGATTCCAGAAGGGTTGCTCCGCGTTGATTCTCTTTTGTTTTTCCACGAGTCTGAGGAACAATGCTCGCCGGCGCTCAGAACACCTGCCTCTTTCTTTGAAGAAAATGCAGCAGTTTAAAAACACGTCGTATCTGTAGTCACCATCTGCATCGAGGCAATATCACTTTGCACAAGAAGAATGTCAGCCATTACTGCGGGTTGACTGTTCACGACTGGCAGTTTGTGCACTCAAAAATTGAAAATACAAAACAAAGCGGATCCTTCCGGGCCGCCAACACTTAACACTGACCCCCCCCCCCCCCCCCCGGCAGCGCAACAGACAAACATAATGAAAACACACAACACAAGGCACCTGGTGGGCATATAAGCTATTGATGCACCAGAGAAAGGGCTACGGATACAGACTCTGTAATTTCAAGCCCCGGGCCAAACGACTGAAGGGGAACGGACTTCACTTCCACTGAAATTCCAGCTAAGACGCTCCGACAGCTCGGCACGCTCCTGGCTTCGACGCACACGTTCCAAAAAAAAAGAAGAAGAAGAGAAGCGTGAACGGAGGGGCGAGGCCGACGAGCTTCAGTGGAACAGCGGGGCTGGAAACCCCCGCCTAATATCCCACGAGTGCTCCGAGGTCGCGGCGCTCGCTCGACCCCGGCCCCTCCCTTTTCTTGTGTTTTCTCGCAGACGTGAAGATGTTCCATCCGTGGGTCTAGCGAGGCCTCTAGAGCAGGGGAAACTGGTACTTGTGACACGCGAGGCTGTGGAGACATGCTTATGTCACGGTAACACCTCCCAGAGGAGCGTGTCAGAAAACCCTATTGCCCTCCGTTGGCACCGGCAGAGGACAGTGAGAGACACAGGTCTCCAGCGGGCCACGACCCTGCCTGATATGTGGTGAGTGTTTGGGGGAAGCAAAATATCCCCCGCCTATCACAGCGGCGGCCTTGGAGACCAAGAGACGACTGTGTAGCTCCTGCCTGTGGATGAAATCCGGGCAAAAAAGCGACTGCTACGTGCGGCCCAGGGTGTGTGAGCGTTTGAGCACTGGGCTCGCGTGCTGCTTTTAATAAATGAGCGTTAACCGGGCAAACAGCCATTTAGCGCTAAAAAAAATAAATTGAATTTATATTGATATTGCAATATGAAGGGAAACAATATCTACTTTGCCAAGAGTGCAGCGTGGGGAGTATTTAAATGCGTTTTACAATGCATGCAATCTGCAAGCCAAATACTGGGATGTTCTGGCAGAAAAGGCCAAAAAAACCCAGATGACCATATGGCGGGGCTGGAGATGCAGTGGATGCTTGTATAGCGGTTTAACTTCCATACTGGCATATTGTCTGAACAAAAGAATTTCATTAAATTCGTGTTCATACGTTCATACTGACATACAAGCAGCTTCCACATTCTGACAATAGATTGTTTGTCATCATGTCATTATTGTGACGGCTGAATAGCTTCGAATGAATCTTTTCACTTCGTAACGTCAAGGACAAGGAAGCTGCTGTGTTTGACGGATTTGCGAAACTATTTAACTTAAGTGCGGAAGCCGGTTTGTATTTTGTCCATTTGTTCCGTTCACAGCTTTGCACCTCCAACACATTCCTTGCGCCCCCCGCCCCCCGCCCCCCCCCCCTATACTTGTTTCTCTCAAACAGTAACTATCAAGAGTATGTGATGGGAGGGTCTGAAAATTGGAAGCCAATTCTAATATTTGCAACTTCTCCGTTTGCAAAAAGAAGTCAAATTATAAAGACGTCCATGACATATTGACTCTTCTCACTTGTTTATTCCCTCAGTAAACATTATAATAATGAGTTTATGGTCTCAATCGCTAGTTTCAAGTCTTCTTTAAAAAAAAATCATGTAGTTATTTTAGTGAATTATGGTCCGTTTAGAGTAAAATAGACCATAAAGCAGGGTATTCTTTAGGGCGTGGTTACCTTGTGATTGACAGGCTGCTATCACTGTGTGTTTCTCGTTCATGAAAAGTTTATTGAAAACATTTTTGGTCGCCTAAAAAAATTCAGCGACCACATTTACTTAGCTCCACCCTCTCATGTCACTTCTGGTTGCAAAAAAAACAACAACAAGACGGCGACAGAAAAAAAAAAAAAAAAGCCAAACTCCAGGCTTCAAACCGTACAGTCCACAAACCAATGGCTGCCATCAAAGTGACTACATCCATATATAATATATATATATATATATATATATATATATATATATATATATACATACATATATATTCTATGTGATCACTTCACACATTGTTTAGAGGTTTAATCAAACTCCATAGAGTTCATTAGCCCACATGTCCAACAAGAAGAGCTACATTTACAGATGATCTTTAAAGGACTTCTGCTTGACTTATATACTGTGAAATGATCTGGACTCTAGCAGGTCTAAACAGATATAACTTACTTACACACAGACAGAATATAAAACGCACGGAGCAGACAGGCGGTTAGATGGATGCTACTGTCCCACGGAGCCTCCTATTGACTTTTGCTGGGCACTGTGAGATCTGGCAGACAAAGAAGCAGCCTTTGGTCAATAGGGACCACAAGTACAGAACAGGCAGATTTCTGGCCAGCATCCACGCTGGTCTGACAAAACGCCCAAATACCAGCTCTGAAATTGCTCATTTTTAAAAAAAAACAGATGGCATTAAAGTAAACAAGGCCGTATTCCGTTTAACCTCCCATCCACATCATCCATAGGAGTAGGTCTTGCTGTAGAGCACGCACACACCAAAGCGTTGCTACACCACCTCAACACCTGGAAGGCAACGTCACCAATCAAGACTTACATGTGTGAGCAATTAGACCGAAAATTGGAGGCACTGCCAATGGCCAACATTTGCTGCGAATGTGCCTAATTAATGACGCATTGCTGCAACATTACGAGAGCACAACGAGCGAAACGGCTCCACTCAGATGAACTCTGGACACTGACATGAATACGCCAGTTGGCTACAGAGTGCCTATCGCCTTTCATTCGGGTTCCTAAAAATAGCCGTATTAAGTGAGGTGCAGCAGAATCTGCATTACAGCGCTGTCAAACGAAAACCCCTCACGACTCCACTAAGGTATATAATTACCAGCGTGCCCACGAGCCTCTTACTATCGTTACTTTTTGCAGCCTTTTAATCACTACAGAGTACGGGCTGTGTAAAAAGGAACAAAATGTACTTAAATAGTTGACATTTAATCGAAGAAAAAAACAACAAAAAATGTGTTCGCACTCGATCTTCTTTGTGTAAGTGACACGACTCGAGCAGCGATACGGACTTCTAGCCTACAGAGACTTCATGAGCCGAACAGACATGTCCATATTAAAGCAGTGCACAGGCAGCCACATGTGTAACCCGTGGCAGTGTTCCAACCTTTGAGGTTCCAGTCTTGGAGCTGCAGCACTGCTCCCCCAGGGCTTGAGAGGAGTCTGAAAGGCTGGTTTATCCCATAAGATGAAGTGGTCAGTGCGGCTCTGTGCCCCTGCAATGCACAGGGGGGGGGGAGTCCACACAGCGCACTGCTTGGGGTAAGATATACACTGGAGAGACATGCTGGGATCATTAGAGACCCGAGACTCCTAAAGAAATTGAGATATAGCCATGAACTACACTGCGGCAGGTGGATAAACAGACCTTCACTTGAATTATGGGCGGATTTAATGGCCGAAAAAAAAGAGGCTTTTTTGTCTGTTCGGAGACGCTTTTCAACTTGCCGGTGAATGAGCTCCTCTTGATTTGGATTTGGAATGTTTTAGGCATTTCAAATGCTAATGCTGTTCTATAGAGATGGCAAAAGTAATTTCAAGGTCCATGTCCTGTGTCAAAAGCTACAATTGACAAGTAAAATTAGGATCCTTTTGAAGATCGGCTGATGTCTCCATGCTTGTTCTGCTTTTTAATGGCACACAATTTGGTGGAGAAAACAAAATAATGTTCCAAACCAAATCAACACCGAGTTAAAAAAGTTCATTATCATTGAGGAAACCAAAAAAGTAATAATCATAGATTCTAGACTAATATCACTATTGTAAGAATAATAAAAATAAATGTATACCGGCTATCAATCACCACTGTTTTTAAACGCTTTCCTTTTAAAAATAAATTATTACTAGAAAAGCTCTGTCTGGTCTGTAAGTCCACACACTCACATTCTCTACTTGCTTTGTATAGTTTGTAAACGTGTCCAGCCCTCTTCAGCAGACTCATATACTGAAGTTGCAACAACAGCATTGCAGAGAATCAAACACGCAGTAAATGTGTCAAAAAATGGATTCCTCTTGCTAGTTCGGCATCCGTTTGTTCTTCCCCGTTTTACCTCAAGCTTGTGAGAATAACAGTTCGGCATCTAGTTTATCAGTCACAGCGCCTGTGAAATGGGCAGACTTACAAAGATTTGCTTTGGATCTTTGTAGCAGGTACATGCACACGGTGGATTTGTGAAAACTAGGACTTCAAAACACAAACCAAAATAAAACTTGAAATGCATTTTGTGAGCCAATATTTGGTCCCTCTGGCATTTCTAAAATGATTTGATTTTGTTATTCGATTTACTTGTTTGTTATGTGATAATGTGAAAGATAAAAAAAAAAAAGCCTTTCTGCTTCACGGACACAGAGAAGACCGCATTAATATTCATGAGTGAGATGATTAATCACTTACATGGATGAGTCATGTTACTAAAAACTGTCCGTGCAGCCAAATATAAAACTAGAATTACAATGTGCATGGAAGTGGGGCTGATGTGTTTTCTTTCTGTCTCTTTCTCACTGATGTAAATAGACACATCACACACCCACTGATCAATGAAATGCAAAAACTGAGACCATTAGTAGTTTATATGTTCCTTGGATACAACAATTTTGGATGTCTGTATTTGCTCTAGTTATGTTCAAAAACAAGCACTTCCCAAAAAAAACGTGCCAGTTTTACAAACTAGTGCGGTGCCAGTTCTGAACCGGCCGATTGCTTGCACATTCATGCACACGGGAGAAGTTTGTTTTCAAGGCTTTCTGCCAGAAATCTCAGGGCTACCCACCTACTTGGTTAGGTTTAGGAAAAGATCAAGGTTTGGGTTAAAGTAACCTCTCTCTCTCTGGCTGAAAGCCCTGATGGTGAACTTCTCCCATGTCCACTTAGCCCCCTTGAACAGCTGCGCTCGCAGTGACCGAGGTCCGCTCATCGCTCGTTGCCTCCTGGGAAGTGATGAAGAGTTTGGTTGTGACGTCACGTCCAGCATCAAGCCGGGCAAAGTGAACTGCGGTCAATGAGCCGCGGCCTGTAAGTGCCCGTTCGCAGGCGTCACGCTCGACCCAGTCTGCAGAGCCCTGAGGCCCCGCCCCCGCTGCTGCACAGACCGCTGTTTGCTTGTTTGTTCAAAAGTTTGTTTGTATTGAGAGTGGAGCTGTGTCCAAATTGCACCAATTTGGACCCAGCAAAGGTTTAGCGTGCAGAAAACAGGAGTTTATCTGTGTGACTCTGTTCACTCAGCTCATCTGGAGACTGTTTTAAGATGTTCAGGAATGTGAATGTGTTTGACCACAAAGCATGAGCTGAGGATGTGGCCACTGCATGGAAAGATCCTCCGTCCACTTTGAAGATTAGGATTTGGATGAAAGTGATTTTGTTTTTGGCTAAGAGACAAATGTATTTTAGTACATTGTTTTCAGAAGTACTCTCTGTTGTTCTATGTAAAAGAATCCACAAGATGTTCTTGATAGTTAGGTCTGTGTTTCTCCATCGTAATTACAATCTTTATACTTTCACCCTTACAGTGTTCTGTGCATTATTTCATGGCTCCAGAGTGTTTTCATTTACAGTTTCCACAACAGCAGGTCCTTGGGTCCCCAGCTACACACCTGGGCAGTAGATCGGATGAGCGGTTCCTGAGATTTGAGAAGGACATACAGACAGAGGTCCCTTGAAAATATTGGTTCTTTTGCAGCAGGTGTTGCACTTCGTCTTTTTGGTAAAGTTTCCATCCAAAGGTCCCCCCTCTTGACCAGGAGTGTCCCTTTACTGTATCAGAATGGGGTAATGATGCCACTGGACGCGGGCTTTAAAGACACCTCTGTTTTCCCCAGCGCCATAAGTGGCCTTATAGAGATTCCTATGTCCCTTACACATCCCTGCACACTGATTCCCTGTGCACTTGTTGACAGGAGCTTGTAATCTAAAAGAGTCTGCAGGTCTGAGCTGTTAAGTCCCTTGTAGAAATGGCATATAGTTACAGTGGGAAGAGGAAGACGAGGAGGAATAAGAGGGAACATCTTCCCTCCGTAGCTTATTGAGCTGTCAGGTTTCAGTCCCTATCAGAGGAGCATTGATTTCCTGTCACATATTCCACTGTACTTGCTTTTACATCCGTCTATGATAAGAGTGCTTGCTTTGGTGGTTATGACCACATCAAGACGCCCGTCCACACATCGATCTGTGTTGACGTCTAGCATAGTCCTTTATTTAAATTGATCCACAGAACGGTAGCCAAGTGCTGGTTTCACACCCCGATACACTTTAATGCAAACTATCTCTCTGTACATTGAGCGAGGCACAGCGGAGTCGTCACAAGCTGTAACACGGCGGGTTGACACGGAGACGGCTAATGGTGCAAATATGTCTGGATGTGGAGATTTAACATTTCCCTTCTGCAATGTATTCTCTGTGAATTCTGAAGAGCTGACTTGAAATTATATTTTGGCATTAGCATTTCAGTGACCTTTCCAGCCCTCAATTCAGTTGTCAAAAAACGATATCAGTGTTGGGAAGCAATGAACCAAAAAGGAGCGTAACATTTAACAACACTAAACCAGCTATTCTCACAGCCCACTGGTGGGCCTCAGAGCGCCATCCAGTAGGCCAGTTGGATTACATTAATAATAAAATAATTTGGGAATGCACTAGTTAAGTGTATACCTAAATGTGCTCTAGAATTCACATAAAGGAATGGCGTCAAATTAAAATGAGCAATTTCTGAATATCATCAAGCCAATTGCACATCATCCGGTAGAGATAAAAGTGTTTTTCCTCTGATAGTTATCTTACATTCCCTCGAATGCAATGACACTAAATTGATTTTTAAATAAATAAACAAGCGACGTGGGAGACAATCCTGTGCCAGTAAAAGCGTGTTGGTGAGAAAATATGACCCTGAATACATTCAATTTGGATTCATAATGGAGGGCAGTGATGGGGGAGGGTAAGCAGAGTATTTATTTAGATAATTACAGCTGCTCTACAACCATAGAAATAGAATAGGAGTAGAACGTACAGTCCCATTCAAAATAACTCTGTTTTATGTGTACCGTTGCCATTGCGACCGTTGTAACGGGCTAACTTCTGTTTAATATAAAACAGATTTAAAGTTTAGTAACGACTAAAACGAGCAGTGGAGTAGTACTGTTACAAAGCACAGAAAGCGAGCTAACTAGCAGACACCTGGCTAGCTAGCGAGCTAACTAGCGGACACCTGGCTAGCTAGCGAGCTAACTAGCGGACACCTGGCTAGTTAGCTTGTTTGCTAATTCGGCCATGCTTTAATGCTATACTGGTTACTGAAAATTAGACTTTAACAACTAACAATTGCCATTTTCTTTTGTACTTTCAAAACAGTTTGTTTGTTCTACTTCTGTAATATTTCTACAGGCAACACATATTCATAGCCCAGTTGATTTTTTCTCATTTATTTGGGAAGGTGGTCCTCCGACTTTTCTTTTACAATCAAAAGTGGGCCTTGAGTCACAAAAGGTTGAGAAGCCCTGCACTAAACCACAATGTAGCTAGATATCCGTCAGAGTGACCCACAAACTGTAACCCATAAAATGTATAAGAGGAGAGGTTGCATTATATTTGTATCAACCTCAAGCAAAGAGAGAAAGGACCATAAATAGGTTGTGTTTTCCATAGAGACCAAGCCTCATGATGGAGCTATACAATGTGCATACAGAGGACGTTGCTTGCGAGAACCGTCACAATCTCTTAGCCATGCCTGGACATTAGTGAGAGTCATTACGCTCATTTAAACGAGGTCATTAAGCCAATGAAATGAGGCCGTATATTTTAGTGCAGAAACAAGAAGAAAGAGAACACCATTTCTCGTTGGTACGCAATCTCTTCTGAGTCAAGTGTGCCATAACTCCAAGGGAAGGGCCCGGGTGAGGCCAAAAGTCTCCGGCTCCAGACAGTTCACAACATCCTCTATCACTGTCAAATAAACTTTAATACCTGCAATAACTGCAACAATAACTTTAACATGCTGTTAGTGTTGTATGCAGAACTTGATAATGCAGCCATTAGGATGCTTTAATTACTCTTTTAATTGTTCCTCTCAAGCTGATGTTATTCAAACTGGGGTGACTCATCAGAGCCGAAGGAGGTCTTTCATACCTATAGCTTTCATGCAAACAGTGCCTCCACACACCCACACAGTCTATACGTACAATACGTACCTATAACCAGGTGTGCACACTTATAACATACATTTGATGACACATATGCGAGATTTTAAAGAAGCATCTACAGGCGAGATAAATTAATTAATTGCAGTACCAAAACAAAGAGCCAATAAGCCAACAAGTCCCTACAAATTAAACGACAAATCGTTTTTCTTGAGATGGAAAGTCTCACCACTTATTAGCACTGTTTCATAGAAATCCGGATGTCTGGATGGTCAAAGAAGATTAGGAATGGGACGAGGCGAAAAATGGAGGGACAAAAAAAAGATAAGACACGCACAAGTAATGCGGAGATAATAAGAGAAATGACAAAAGGCAGGGAGACAGAGGGAGGGGGAGCTCATTGTTCAACATTTATTGTTACCCCTCTACAACTAGGTGCCTAAACATGCCGAGAAGAGACAACAATCACTCGTTTAGAGACAAATCCCGCCTTAGTGCTGATCTAGGATTATGGCTCTGATTAAAAAAAACGGTGTTCCTTTTGTTGCTCGAGTCTGATGAATCATTCAAGGGTGATACAGCCAGAAGATGTGCCCTGGAATTAATCACATCCCACCTCTTTGTTTCTGATCCGTGGTCCTCTTTTCCTGTATCGCCCCTCATTTTCCGGGCAGAGTACTAAGACAAAACATTCACGGCAAAGGATCTCGAGATGGGATGGATGAATTATTAATCACAGGTGTCATTGTAAACTGTAGAAAGAGATCATGTGTTTTCGTTACGTAAGGTTGAAATCCTTTTTCTTTTGCAGATTTTTCTCAAATTTGTTTGGCCATTTCTGCATGCCGGTTGCAGCGTCATTGAAAATCTGGCACATGGTAAATAGCCCTTAAATTAGGTCCCTGGCCTTCCAGCTTGGTTATCTGTGATGATCGGAACAGTGTGTGCTGCTTGAAAAGACCCATTTTCCCTCCGGCACATCATTTAACATGTCTCATTTACCAGGAAAATATGCAGGTCACACACCGAGAGATTTCTGGTCACATCCTCAACTCGCTCAATACAAATTTAAAGGATTTGAATTAGAACAACCATCGCATTTCTTCTTCTCCCTGTATTCCTGGCTGATAAATATTAATGATTTCTTTTTCTTTGACCACAATAAATTTTAAGTAGGTGCCTTCAGCACAAAGAGAAAAGCGATAGCTCAACCTTGGTCTTTCAGGGGCACCTTAGCATAAAATAAGGAACACTGGACACGGTAGAAAGACCATTATGCCAGGAATTGAACAAGAGGAGACAGAATCCTCAAGCTATTCGGAAATGTCAGCTTACAATTTAAAGAGAAAAAAAAAAAATGCTTTATAAACAGCAAGTGCAAAGTAATTTCAAAAGTCACCCTCAAAGTGCGAAGAGCCACAACACCTGACATCTATTCATGTCATGTCTGTTTATATTTAACCCTGCCGAAGGCTTTTGCACAATAGTGCTGGAGTCAGCCACTCGATATCAAAGCTTGGTGTGTTAGCTTACAATGCTAATGGTTAACAGCGGTTGATCAACCGTTCATTAAACCATTAGTCTTTCAATCCTGTTCAGGGACAAAAAAGTTAAATTGTAAGGAACTACTGCATAAAAGCACAATACAGCAATGTAAAATTAAAATGAATAAAAATGTCTAATGGAATAGAAGACAGCCTTACCCTAAAAGATTGACTTCTATAGCGGCTGAGGGTTCAACTTGGCTACGTTAAGGTTGACGTAGACTAGGATACAGTCCTACTTGATCATGTTTGGACCCTCGACTTCACGTAGCTTTACGGATACGTATTGCTACACCGTGGCTGTGGTGGCAACTTGTCAATCACAAGGTGGACACGCGCTCTACAGCATACCATGCTTTATTGTCTATTTTAATCTAAAAGGACCATAATTTATTAATGAACATCATGCTGTATTGAAAAGAAGACTTGAAACTAGAGATTAAGACCATAAACTCATGTTTACAATGTTTACTGAGGGAATAAATCAAGAGAGAAGTAGAGTCATTTTAGACTAGACTTCTATACAACCAGAGGAGTCGCCCCCTGCTGGCCATTAGAAAGAATGCAGGTTAAAGGCACTTCCTTAGACCTACGAAGCTACGTCCACTGCATAACTGGCAAAATGTACTTTAAAGTATAAAAGTAACAGTACTCACTATAGTAACATAAATTATGTTATTAAATTATTATTATTATTATTCATTATTGATGCATGAACATGTAAATGGAAATTTTATGTTGTAGATAGTTGCGGCAGAGCAAATGTTTCTCATTTGCTTGGTGATTTAATTTACTGTAATGTATAATCATTAATTGTACTTAAAATCTAAAAAATTTTTTATCTGCAAGCCAACTCTAAACAGCTGTTAAATAAATGTAGCGTAGTAAAAAGTGCAATATTTCTCTCTGAAATGTATTAGCGTAAAATGATCCTTATAATTGCATTCATGTAGCCTGAGTAAATGTACTTAGGGACTGTGTACTAGTGATGCCAAAGCAACCCCAACCACTCTAAGTCTTAAAATCCACTGGAATTCCTTTTTTCCCCTTCAGTCTTTAGTGTTCATCAGCAGCTGTCATTCATTGAATTGCAGACGGTTTGTTCAGCTGCACTTATTCATTTTTAACCTTGTCGAAGTAATCACTCTGTGGAGGAACACAGACACTCCCACCTAGTCTTCACTGCTTTTATTCTCCAGAGAGAGAAAAAAAACAAAAAACACGTATACAAACCAACAATCAAATGTTTAATTTCCGCACTGGCTGACGAAATTTGCAGGAACAAGACAATCCCCCTCATTTTCAATAATCTCTACCGTGGGTTAATAAAAGCCCAGGATAATAATTCAGTCCATTTTCAATTGGATTGGTCAGGACCGTCTGTGAATTCAGTGTGAAGCACCCTAGACCTCCCTTCTTGAAAAAAAAAAATAAAAGACTTAAATGGCTGACTGCATGTCAACAAACAATCACAAAGCACAATATGTGCAGAGCTCTTTGTAAAAGTGAGCCCATATTCAGCTTGAGTGCCAGCTTACATGGCTTGCTTGTTGAATTATAATTAAGATTTTGCCCAACGAGTGAACAAACAAGTCCTTGATTGTGTCAAACTCAGAAAGGCCTTTCGAGCAGAGATACTGACATCACTTTCTTGTCAAATCTGTGAGCCAAACTGAACCAGGACATGCTAGGTCTAATTATTTGATGATTTTTTTTCTCTGTTAATGAAGGACACGATCTTGTCAAATACAGAATGTATTTCATTTTCTCTTAATTTTCCAGTCGCCTGGCACTATCATATAAAACTCAGTTAGCACACACACACACACACACACTGCCAAGAGCCACAGCCTTCATTGAACAACATTATTTGCATATAAATTGGAGCGGTGGCGAAATGGCCAAAATGTTCTGTCCCGATATCGGTCATAATGTGATAACGATACGTATCGCGTCATAGCATGTTTTCTGGTAATGCAATATATAAAAAAAGTCTGTATGAAAATAACCACATGCCTATCTTTTGTATGCACCTGTGTGAATTAAATACATGCAGGAATGACAAGTTTTCTCATAAAGTGAAATTGGACAGAAAAATATACATTATATTTCCATACATACACATGTGTTAATCCCATTGAACTGAGTAATAATGTAGTGTGATGTAAAGACAAAACCGCAATCTTAAAAAGTATTCCCTAAAATGTATTCCCTCAAAATATGTAGCATTAGTATGTGCTTGTTATTATCAAATTTGACGATGTAATTGTGTCGCACGATATATGATGTCATCACAAAGCGATTCCAATGAAAGACGTTAAAAACCACCATGTTGGATGATCACCTGGGCCTAATATTAAACGTGATGCTGATGTTTTCCCACACTCGTGTAGTTCTGAACCTCACTGTCAAGTTCGTGTGAGGACGTTTAAATCGCGACGCCACTGAGAAGGCTGGTCACAGATCTGCAACAGTTCACACTCAAGCTGTGCGCTGCAAAAGAAAGAGAAACGCCGTAAATCCTGGCCATCGGTGCAACATAACATGGGATCGCTGTGTAACGGCTCCCGTTTGACAGCGCTTTCACTGCCCCCCTCAGACTGAACGACACTCCCCCATAATGCCTCGTGATGAAACGGTTTCAATCTGACCTTGAGAGTGTTCTCTTTACGCGCCGCTCTGACATCCAGCGCGTCATCAAGGAGACACTCGAGATGCGGCAGGACTGCGCGAGCCGTCCCCCGTCCCCCCCCACCCGAAATCAGCTCCTTAATTGAGATGGCAGCTGGAGGATTTCCAACAACAACACCAAAAGAAAAAAAAAAAACGACCTCAACACAGAAGGAAGAGGCTGTGTTGTGGGGCTGAAAGATGACTCAAAGTGGGCTGACATTTAGCTTATAGCTCACAATAATAGCACCAGTAGCAGATCAAATGAACAGGGGGTGCCATAATGGAAGGGGGGGGGGGGGGGGGGGGGAGCGATACGACAATCATACCGTACATTTTCATTTGTGTCAAATCACCCCCTCCCCTCACACACAAAGTCTATCTCTATAAATGACAGGCAATGACAAACCCAATGACAGTACCTCCTGGCATTGCTGGCGGAGATCGACACTGAATCAGACCGGCGAGACCACCGGCGCCGAGACGACGACGCTACACCGACAGAGACGAGTACGTCTTAAAAGCACACACACACACACACATACACACACACACACACACACACAGAGACAACTAGAGGTGTCACGTCAGTCACCTGCGCAGTAACATAAGACACAATCACCCCACTATGTACAGAAGTGCTCCACTTATTACTTCATTTAATCTCGATGTTAATCGGACGATAATTGAATATTGGGAAATTTGTTAACTTCTGGTTTGTTGAAAATAACAAACTTTACGTTTGGGAGTAAAAACGGCATTCTGTCACCGGAGCCATATTGTGTTAGAGATAGAAGTTCACTTGGAAAAAATGTTACAGATTACCGGTCTGCTACAGATTACCTACTTTAAATGGTCCGGCAGCAATGTAATCCACTAGATTAATCAAATTTAGTAATCATAATCTAATTGCTTTCAATTACTTTTGGATTGCTTTGCCTCCAGACTCGGTAAAATATTATGTTGAACAGACAGTTTATTCCATTCCAATTTGCAGACTAATTTGAACAGGGATATTATCCTCCTCTTCAAACATTATCAACAGTTATTTCCCAGAAGTATCTAATCTGATTACGGTTGCAATATAGTTGGCTGTTATTAGAGCAGAATTACAGAGGAATACACACTGTGTGGCCTTTTTGTTGTCGAACATTTCCTGTAGATTTGTGAGGCTGCAGAGGCTTTCAAAACGGGTTGGTTTTTTTTTTTTCCCCGAGATTAGGACGGATTTTAAATTGAAGGTAACTCTGATGGCCAGCTGTTGATCTTTGCAGCGAGGAAAGTGAAGACCGCAGCGACTGTTGCACGATAGGATTAGAGAACTGAAGCAGAGTTGTCTGACGTAATCTCAAATTCAATCAGCCTCACGACACAATGAATAAAATCCGTCTTTATAACACAGATATTTGCTACACTTTCATCTCTTTTCCTTGGTTTGGTGGAATGTTTTGATGTCTTTTATTGGAGGCACATATTAAAATACGACGCAGTAAACGTCCCCAATACGATACGCAGTCCAGATTTATTGTTTCAATAGTCTCCAAATACGCTGCAGTTTTTCCCAGAATGCTTGTCATTGTTATGAACGGACGGCACAGTGACTCAGCGGTCAGCGCTGCTGCCGCACACCAAGACGGTCCCGGGTTTAAAATTCTACCCGCATGAGTCCAGACATGCAGGCTCAGCTAGTGCATGCTGGGTAACCCCCTGCCACGTTCAACAGGATAAGCAGGTAGAGAAGTTTAAAAGATGATCAGATGGATGTTGTGATAGTGGAATTTTCTTTTTTTTTGTTGTTGAACTTAAATCTCTTGTATAGTTACTGAAGTTCAGCTCAGTATCACATGCTAGTAACGCAATAAGCTACTGTAGCACCAAGTCCCTCACAGGTCTCATGGCTAATTCAATTTACTCTGTGGTACTTAGATTAATTCCATTTAATTCGACTTAATACTTCTGCTACAATACATAGAGAGAAACACTGTACTTTGTACTCTCCTGCAATTCTTTCACAGCTATAGTTGCTATTATTTTGGGGGCTTTGTGGCTCTGTACAGAAACGCAGCGTCTACTTCAGAGGTCTATACGTTTTCAGAAGTTCCATCAAATAATAACTCCCCCTCTAAACCGTTCAGACTCTACATTTCAAATATAGTAACAAATATAGAGATCTGTGTGGCCAAACTTTTTTTGTCATTCTTAATAATTTTTTTGAATTTTTTTTTTTGCAATTAACACATTTTGCATTTTAACTTAAGTTTTACTCGTAAAGGAATATCGTTACATCGTTTGTATTGATACTTTCACCGATCAGAATACTTCTGACAAGCACTTGTACTTATTTATTACTAATCATCTCATCCGTCATCGGACAAAGACGTATTTTTTGAGAAACAACAGCGCCGGTGTCATTAGCCCTACGTATTCCACTAACATCGGCAACATTAAGCTGCTCCTGCTGATAAACGGTGGATCACACCGACCCCTACTGATGAGTGTGATGCCGCGACATGCAAAGCATTAACTCTCAACTCTGCATGCAACTGAACACTTAAACTGTGCGGCGACATGTAAAAACTCAAAACTACTTAACTGTGTAAAGATGAAAGACAAACATTTACGTGGCGTGTGCGTGTGTGTGTGTGTGTGTGTGTGTGTGTGTGTGTGTGTAGCGGCTGTGGTTATGGCAGAGGAGTACTTGGCAGGGTGATGATGCGTGGAGCTCCTAATGAGAAACACCGAGCTCCCAGTAATTTGTTAGCCTGCGTTAAGGTCAGACCGCAAATGCTGCATGATTGAGTCACCCCCAAAGTCCCTATTAGAATTTGCATTTAAAATATATCTATTATTTATGTGTGTATTATTAAAACGGCTGGCAGAGTGCAATGTGGAGGACCACAGTAACTGGGCCACAATACTGGGGGCCCGACAATCAAATAATGAAAAGGGAGAAATGAAAGAGTAATGAGAGAGATAAAACAAATCGCTGTCCGGAGGACTACAAGAGAAGCGTCTGCCTCAGTGAGGATTTTGTTAGATTTTAATATACAATAGGACTTAAAGCCTTATGTAACCTTCTGAATCTATTTTTTTTTTGTGACAGAGAAACAGAGATTTGTTGCATATGATGGATGGTGAACATAATAATATTTGAACAATAAAACAATCAGTTTATTGAGCGATAAAAGTTAGACAAAGCTGTCATTTACAAAATAACCCATAAAATGATATGTGGAAATTTAACTGTGCAACTGCAAAAGTTATGGCGCAAAATCCATCACTTCGGTGATTACACTACAGCGACAACAAGGCTACAGTCATGTAAGCAGCTCTGTGAAGCTGCACTTGTCATCACGGGCTCCCGCCAATGTTTTAAATCGGTACACTTCCTGTCTCCTAATTGGCCGTGGTCATGGTGACCGTGAACGTCGCGTGGATGGACGAAAGCACAACTGGGTCATATTTGCACAATTTCCATATTTTCAAAGCTAACTGCCATATTTAGGATTACGAAAGGATTCAGTTCTCTAACGTGAGTCGCCAGGTTTCGCAGGACCGTGTCGCTGAGGTTTAGCCCTCTCCTGATTTGTGTGGTTTTAGTGAAAAGATATGTTGCTCGTTAAAAAACAAGTGCAATATTCACCGCATGGAGCAAAAGAATCGCTCATAATCTGTGTCCACGTCACTTAATAGACTCAGAACCTGCATCTTAGCCTCCTTATTAATCGATTATATTACAGGATGAACAGTGACAGTGTCTGCGGAGACATTTCGGTCTGCGTCAAAGTGGTCCTTCTCCCGTTGAATGCGGTCTGTCCTTCGAGTTGCGTGTTCTTCTGTGAAGCTAAACAAAAACACGGCAAAAGGTCCTTCGCGGATATGAGCCGGGTCGGCGCAAAGAGCACAGAGTCAATTGACTGATGCTTTAGTTTCCGAGTCATTTCAAGATGCCTCTCTTGAGCCTTGCTTATTGCCTCTTTTGTTCATTCAATCGCAAACCTTAGCAAGTCAAGCAAAGACATTTCAAAGCAAAGGCTGTCGGTGGTCTATTTACAGACTAAGAAAGTGCTCCTCTTTTTATAGACATATTCATTTGCACAGATAGAGCCTGGGCAGTGCACCAGCCGCACATGAAAAAAAAAAAAAAAAAAAAAAAAAAAAAAATCCCTCCGTCTCGTTTTTTTTTGCTGCTGAGAGCACCTGCAGACTTCTAAGCCAAGGTAAGTGCCAGACGCGCCGCATTGTTTACCTTGTGCATCTCAAACGCCACTCCGGCTGCCTCCTCGATGATATCTGATATTCCACATGACACGCGTGGCGCTTTAAAAGCCTGCATTCACCGCCACCTTTTCGCACAGAGTTAACCTTAAGGTGGCAGCACTTGAATGTCAACCCCCCTCCGCATGTGGACCTTTTTAAATGCCACCGCTCTTTATTCAGCATTTGTGGAACAGGACAGACAAAGGGAGAGGAAGGAGGGGGGGGGGGGGGGGGGGGCAGCCATGGTGGATGGGGAGTTATTTCCCAGCAGAGGAAAGCCAAATGACATACAATCAGCTATGGCTCAGCAGGGAGTTCATTTAACACTTGAAGGCGTATATGGGTACTAAGTGTGGGTCTTTGAAGGGCTGCAGATCTGATCCGCTCATTTGATGATGTGCTCAATTACAGCGATGGATGAATGGCAGCCTGGAATTTGAGAGCAGAGCCCTTTTTTTGGGGGGGGACAAAGGGGGGGGGGGGGGGGGGGGTGTTCACTGAATTTCTGTCGGCTGCTTGATTAAAAAAAAAGTAACCTCTCAAATATGCAGCGTGTACTTTTTATAGGCCAAGCAGAACGTGCACGTGTCGGCGTTAGTGCTGCATGACATTAGCGTCTATGTTGCACTTCTGTGAGTCACAGGTACACCGGTGTTTGTTGGAGGTTACACGGCTGATTTAAAACTTGTTTTAGGCTATGTGTATATATATATATATATATATATATATATGTCTGGAAGTGAAAACATCTTGAGTAGCAAACAATCATCAAATCCCTTTGTAGGTTCAAAGGTGGCTGCAAAAAAGTTTGTGCCAGAACAGCGCAAGTGTTCGGCAAGAAGCGTTTAAATTACAGTAGATCGGTTTCGCCGATCTTAAGCTGCTTTCAGAGGAGTTTCGGAGCTCGAGGCGGGTTGATTTTGCAGTGGATTTAGCCAGATGTTGCACCACAATAATTACCGATCCAAAGAAACTTTTCATGCGGCTTTTGCTTTGGAAAGTTGCCACAATTGGAAACCAAAAGACCGATCCGAGCGCGGAAACAAACGACAAACATTTCACATCCGACTTTCAGGCCAGTCGAGAGAGAGAGAGAGAGAGAGAGAGAGAGAGAGAGAGAGAGAGAGAGAGAGAGAGAGAGAGAGTGGGATAATTATAGGGTGAATATGTGTGAAATATCACTTTCCCCTTTGACACAAATCTCTCACCGTGTGATGAGGAAGTGGGGGGGGGGGGGTAGTGAGAGATGGAGCGATGACAAACGATAATGGCAAATTGAAGACGGCAGCCACTTCAAATTGCCCACGGATCAACTATGAACTCTTGACACTTTGGCGAATCGAGCAAATCTGACAAACCTTCTTCCGCGGTGCTGCGCGAGCGCGATGTGCCGGACCACAGGCCTTTGTGTGTTTGTTGTTCTCCTTTATGTTGTCATGAGATGTTTGCTGAGAGCACTTCTGGTCTTGAAAAGGATGAGTGCGAGGAGTCAAGCATCCTCTGCGATCCCTCGGTGTCCTGTAACAGGCTGCCTCCGGGCATCGGAACATGCGGTTGCGCTATCCATATTACATCTCTGCCACTCAATGCCGACGGATCAGCAATCCAATTTCACACAAGCGCGCTCAGAGGGAAGCAACGCCGACGCTGAGGAACGAGGATCTGTGCTCCGACAAAGGACAAGAAGTTGTTTGAAGTGGCTGGAGGGAGTCTTGTGGGGGGGGGGGGGGGGGGCTGAAGAATTAGGTGGAAGTAATAGAAGTGTGATGGAGGGTGATAAATAAGTCGGGGTGATAACGTGGGGTTTACATGACTTTCATCAATCCAGCCGCTGCAGAGAGCAGAATAATTTCCCCCGACCCGTCGCTGAGCGCTGGGAGACAAAGCAAGCACCGAGGACCGGCGGAAAGACGGAAAGACGAGGAAGACTTTGCCTTTCGGAGACAAGTCTGCACTTTGTAAACACACCTTTGTTTGCGTGGCAGGACGCCTGGCGGGCCGGTTCCTGCTCAGGCCAACAACAAAAAAAAAAAAGGGGGGCCGGCGAGACAATGATCTCTTGTGTGCTGCCGGGAGAGCAGATGTACAGTATTGGATGACAACACACTCTCAGGCCCTTTCAATATCGCGCACTCATATTGCATAGTCACTGTGACACAAATAGAGAGGGAGCTCGCATCTCATCTTTCACAAAGCAAGAGACAGATTTGAATCTGATATCCAATGACTGCTTATTAGATCGAGCCACCGGGCCGTCTGTTTGGAGCCGGGCTCATAAGACAGCCGGTGTGTTTAGGGGGCTGCTTTCCATTTAGACACACACACACACACACACACACACACACACACACACACACACACACACACACACACACACACATGCACAGTTACTTAGCAGGGAAAGAAGAGGGGCAAACCCCTTCTGGACCATCGTATTTTCTCCTGCACAGAGCTTGTGCATACAGTCTTTTGTAACGCCCGCTGTCACCAGAACAAACCCACCACAAAGCAAAGACCTGAAAGGTCTCTTATTTTGGGATATCCATGGTTTTCAGAACAATAAACCTGTCTCTGCCTCCGTTTCTCAAGAGGATTAAAAAATCCACCCTCAGATGAAGCAGATGCTTCAGGAGCAGAGGCAGAGACGATCCATTGTTGGTGGAAAAGGTCAGCTGGGATCCTACCCCCGGTAGACCGAGAGACAGACGCGGGAGGGACCCACGAGAGGACCGGGATTTGGATGAAACCGGCGGAACAGCTTGTCACAGAGAGATTGACAAGACAGACAAAGATAACGCTTGCCCTCACCTATTCTTCGACCCGTCTTGTTATCGCCACCGCATCCGTAGACCGTTTTTTTTTTTTTACGTGAATCATTTTTCTTAAATGAAGAAGACCGCAGTGAATAATTTCTTTTGACGATAAAAGATGACGGCGGTCCTGAATGTGTGATGAGGGTGTGAGATTTCTGATAAATCTGTCATCAGATGCAGGACTCCCATTTTTTCCATCCACCCCGATTTTCAAATGCTGATAGCGAAAAAGAAGTCTTGACAGTTCCTTTTTTTTTTTTTTTTCACGGTGCCTTTTCTTCTGACAGTTTGACAGTGTGCTGTCCTCATGACTGAGGCGTCTTGTCCGTCCGTCTCCATGTCTCTATCCTTGATTAGCAACTACCCGCAGCAGAGCCCGCTCTGATTCAAAGAGTGGAAAGCCATAATTCTACCCACATGGCGCGGAGACATCCAGACCCTGGTGCAATTGCTCCTGGTAAACACACAATCGCTGCTTCTCGTTAACACTGACAAAGTTTCCGTACATCATCTTAAGGAAAATCACCGCTTAATCCTGGAAGTCTGCTGTTTCTTAAACGACGCTGTTGTAAAAAAAAAACGCCCGACAGCGGATTTGTTTGTCCACAAACATTATGGTGATTGTTTTGTGTTTATGGAAAATAAAAAGAGAGAGAGAGAGAGAGAGAGAGATGACGAACAGAAAGTAATCTAACTAGACAAGCTATGAATGTATTCCTTGTAATACGCCAGGGATTCAACTCCTGTTTTCCCAGGGAAGGGGAAAAAATAAAAATCCGGTTCAGAAGGACCGAGCAGAAACGTGTGGCACAAAGCTGACTTTTCTAATATATATATAGTGACACGCGCCACTTAACCGCTCACAAAGAGTGAAATGTGCAACAGACGTCTGGCTCGCGCAGTTAAAATTCTATAACCGATCGAACACTGAAAATCAGACAAAAGAGAAAACCTCGACTCACCCGAGATAAAAAAACCCCTTCAGGTTTCACATGAGGGCTTACGGATAATGAATTGAAAAGCGA
Source organism: Cebidichthys violaceus (assembly GCF_023349555.1). Classification (NCBI taxonomy): domain Eukaryota; kingdom Metazoa; phylum Chordata; class Actinopteri; order Perciformes; family Stichaeidae; genus Cebidichthys; species Cebidichthys violaceus. The sequence continues at coordinate 61,039 of NW_027176440.1, forward strand.
TGGCGGTGAAAACGACGTATTCCCCATCAATCAGTGCGCTTTACTTTCGGAGGACTCGTCTTCTGAGAGCTGGATTTTTGTGACATTTTCGCTGTGAATGCAAATGGCACGCAGCAAGTCTGTGATAGGACGACAACACATACAGTAGAAGCTAATAAATCAAAATCCAGGCAGCCGAGTGTGAAGATTGTTTACCTTGCTGCTCCTCAGAGGGAGATAAAGGCGCCTCAGAACAGCCCGTGCTGCTTAGTATTTAAGGAGAATTTCTGAGCGTATATATTTTGAATTTCAACAGCAGTGTAAAATGTCAGGGATAAAGAACACAATATCCCCCGTCCTTAACAGTTTTGCATCCGCATTAAGATCGCTGGTGTAGCATTAAGGCGCTGAACGACGTGATCAAATTGGATCATCGTCAATTTACGTCCATCAGCGTAAAGCAACAAAAAGCAGGCTTCAAGCTGCGACGCCATGATCTTTCCTCCAGCTATGTTTAGTGTTCTTGGCTTTCCTCGGCAGCTGGTTGTCTTTAAGACCCCATGCCGAGTCTGTCTGCTTTGGAAATGTAAAGTTTTCATCTTTTTCCGTGTGATAGAGTTTCACTATTTGATGGAACAACTGTAGTTTCCGCTATCATCTGAAGCTAATTCAAAAGCAAGTCTCTCCCCCACCCCCCCCCCCCCCCCCCCCCCCCCCCCCCCCGTCTCCGTCTCCGTCTCCCAGCTTCCCCAGCGCGCTGCCTTCTTCAACTTTAATCGTCTCGTATTCGATACATTTCACAGGCAACTTGTCAGAAGACTCTCCCGGTTTCAAAAGACGTCTTCCCCCTTCCAGCCTCAACCTCGGCGAAGATCCAGTGATTTCAGAGTCTATTCGTTACCGGGCTCCCTGACACGGCAGTGACGCTCACATGCAGAGCTGCACCATTCATATAGATTCGTTTTCAACTATCGGATTAATCGGCAACTATTTCTATAGTCGATTAATCGGTTTGAGGAGTTTTTTTTAAGAAGCATATATAAAAAGTCTAAATCCTCTAATTCCAGCTTCTTAAATGAGAATATTTCTGTTTTTTGTTTTTTTTTACTTCTCTTGGACAGTTAACGAAATATCTTTGAGTTGTGGACAAAACGAGACATGTGAGGAAGTCATCTTGGTCATTCATAATAAAATGAATAAAAATGAACTGAAGCTGACGAAATGTATTTCATTGTGATTTGTTTTCCTTGTCACTGTCAGGAAAATAACATACATCCCTCCATCCAAAAAAAAAGAGAGAGAGAGAGAGAGAGACATGCTTTTTGTGATTTCTTTCTTTCTTTCTTTCTTTTTTGATTGTGTCAGAATGAGGCCATGACACTGCTGTTCTCTGGATCCCATGTTGTGTAGGCCACAGTATGCGGTCTGCTTCAATCCATTGGCTGGCTGACCAGGCTCAAATCAATGACCAGCACCACACAATGTGTGATTTGGTTTTCAAGACGAGCTCTTATGATCGGTCGCCGTCAACGCTGGGAATTTTTTTTATTTTTTTTTAATCACGACACTTTTTTCAGAACTTTTTTCAGAATATTTCTTAAAATCCGAACGAGACCGTTTTCAAACAAAACGACGACAAGCACGGATGGATTCAATGACTACTAAAGCTTTTTAAAAGGTGTGCATCGAGTCGAGGAGTAAATAAAAGATCTGCCTGGTGGTTACACCTGCCCTGGGTTGCGCTTTGTGTTGAAACGTAATCAGCGGCCTTGCCGGTGCTTTAATGGACTGCCGGCAGCAGGTATTATAGACTATAGAAGATCAAACAGCCGTAGGCGTCGTAGCTGAAGCTGAATAAATAGAACTTAAGGTAAATATCAAATGTATTCATCATAGCTCACGCGATTCTTTATCTCACTGGAAGCTCCTCGTGACTGGTTCAAGTTTTTGAGGCAGTACTACTCCTTCTTACTCTAGTCCTGACCACATCAAGTAAGGACCAAGACTGAAGGAAGGGATTTCAAACGATTAAAACCAATAATCGTGATCAATCTTATGATCATGCGTCAAAAATATGATGTATGCAGCATAAAGGAACGGCTCGTTCTGCTGTATTGAGAGCGCTCTGTAGGTCAGAATCATCCGACGGAGAAACGAACGAACGGGATGCGGAGTGAATACAAATGCAGATGATGTGGAGAGTCAACACAAGACGTTGGACAGTTATTGGTTCGTGGCACTCCTTAAGATCAATATGCAGCTGCAGATTATTGTATTTCAACTACGGCTCCTGTGTTCAAGAGGGATCGGTAATAGCACTGCTGCTATTAAATATCAGGGGAGGATGGATTAAAAAGGTCATATTAAAGGATTAGACTGTGCAGGGGAAATCACATGTTCCAGTGGGCTATCTGTGGGAAGACGCTTTTTTTTTTTAAAAATAATATGAGATACAAACTCCAGCTTTGGCCCATGTTTAAACCCTATGAAATCCTTTCAACGCGAGATAACAGGCTGGTAGCATTCACGTGCAAACATCTGTCACCGAACCTTTTGAAAGCGCGTTGCGGTGCATTGTGGGGGATCTAATAACTCTAATCACGAATGACCCCAATACCAGCGCTCACTCTTCGACCTTCGGTCAGTGGAAAGAAGGTTTTGTGATGTTTCTGCCGGAGTTGAACCAATTAGACGAGTGCTATTTCAAGCGGAGTGCAAGCATTAAAGGTGTCTGATTGTTCTTTTTTGTTACGCACGCGAGGTGAAAACAAACAGTAGATTGTGTAGGTTTATAGATTTTACAGTCACATATCGTTTTTAGCCCACAGAGAATTCAGTCCCGACACTTCCTGGTCCCTGTCATCACGTCTCTGCACATCTAGAATTAATCAAAAGGTAGGACGGTGAGAAAGAACCACGTCACGGTGAAATGCAGGTTTATTCACCACAGATCCGTCGACAGTAGCTTGCGTCAGCATTGTTCATTTTGCAAATCCAATATGGCGTACAGCGGACGACGGATTGGCCGCGCAAAAGTGAAACCGGACTCTCCGCCGACACGTTAAAGTCCCGTTCGTCAGCAGGACGCGCCAATAGTTGCGGTTATTAAAAACATGGATTCAGAGCGCCGCGGCGACTTTACATCCGTAACAACCGCGCAGAAATACATAAAAATTAATTAACGGCCCGGCAGGGGGATAACAAAGTGCAGCTCTAAATTAACTATAGCCCACTGTTCCATGCGGTTGGCTTTACATCAGGACGGACGACGCCACCAGATGGTACATTTAAACCTCTCAGCACTTGTCCTACACACAGCCGCACAACTCTTAACCCGATCATTAAACGCTGAAGCAAAGCACATGAAGAGACATCATTTACAACACCACAGAAAAACACTGCAGCGACGCTAAAACAATACACCTGCTCTGCATCCCAAATTAAGGGGAAATAATTACTCCATTTACGGGTTTTATTACAAAGTGATTGTGCAAAAGGGGGGGGGGGGGGGGCATCGCTTTCAGACACGTCTAGCTATATTGGGCTGTGTTCCCCACTTGGGCCGGCGGGGGTTTTATAAAGCCAGAGTCTCCAAACAGTGGGGATCAATAACGGCCTGTCAGGTTTTTAGTGTAGCCGCGCAGAGCGCAGAGACACGGGGACCACGGAGAGGGAGCTGCATCCGTCCGTCAGACTCTTTGTGACTCCCAGCAGCTTTGATCGAAGATGACAGAAAGAGAGAAAGAGAGAGGGAGCAAGTGAGGACAGCAGACAGCTCCAAAAAAAAAACAAAAAAAAAAAAGGACAGGCTTGCATGATACTATTGGCCGGCTCTTGAGGCCCAAACTCTGGGTCTTTTCCCTTTTTTAAAAAAGCGCCGCTGGTCTCTGTTGCCCGCCTTACAAAGAGCTGTCAGAGGCGAGACAAAGTAGAAAAGGTAAAGCCCTGAATAAAGCTAACAGAGAGGCATCTGGGGAAGGATCTGCATTATATCTGCTGCATCTGCGCACACACATTCCCACATATACTGTACCTTTAAACACTCACGTGCGAGGCGAGGCACCTAATTGCCCTGGCAGCCATTGAATGATGACAATGGCCACGGTGGGAGACGGCGAGACTTTGTCGGGATCTATGTAATTATTCAGCCGCACAAAAGGAGGGGCCGATGCGGTGCCAGAGCAGATTTACCGTGTCTGTGGTCAGTGCATTCAGCAGGGGTGTCTAATGATGTGCACTTATGGGCTAAATTACCAGAGCATTGTTTACCTCTGCTCTCAGAGCGCAGGCCCCACGGACAGCGAGAGCCCGAGAAGGTGCCGGAGCAAAGAGAGAGCCAGATGGATCTGCTGAAGTTCAAATTAAAGCAAATGATGGGATGGTGAGGAGGAAAGTTGGAGAGGAAATGAATGGTATCCATGGAAGCAGAGGCACAGGGAGAGGCTGAAATGTCTAACTCTTTTTTTTTTTTGGTAAAGGCCCCCGTCTCTTCACACGCTGCTGACAGCCAGCTAGCAAGCAAATCCCGGGCGAGGGGGTGGAGAACACAAACTGTACAGCATTTCCAAGCTGCACTTCTTCTGTATAAGCTACACAAACACAAATATGATGACAAATTGTAACTACGCACACACAAGCCACAGTCAAATATTGCAATTTCTGTCTCATTAAAAGTTGCTTTCTAGCCTTTGTCTGAAAGGAGCAATGTGCAGCCGTGAGAGATTTTTCTCTTTTTTTTTTTTAAATCCATGATATTACTCAGAGCTTATATAACGATGTGCTCCTTTTTGTTTTGTTTGCTTGTTAAGAAAAGCACCACCTCCAGCCATCACTTCTGACAGCAGCACCCATTTGAGCCACTGTCAGAGGTCATTTACATAATGAAAGACAGAAATTACCAAGGAGGCAAAAGGCGAGGACGAGCCTGCCATATGGCAGCGAGAGAAATGAAGATGGAAGGAGAACGGCTTGGCAAGAAAAAAGGGGGCATTGGACAGAGAAGAGTGCAGAGAGAGAGCAGCAGGACTGGAGTGAGGGATAAGGGCAGAGAGAGAGAGAGAGAGAGAGAGAGAGAGAGAGAGAGAGAGAGAGGGCGGAGGGGCTTGAAGAGCTCAGACAGTTGAACTATGAAGACAGTCATGCCAGTGAGCTGGACAGTGCAGAGACATTCGGAGGAAAGTGGGAGATGAGAACTGGAAGACAGAAGCGAGAAGAAGCTGAAAAGCCTCAAAAGCACGAAGAAAGTTGGAGATGATGTACAGTTTTGGGGGGGGGGGGCTCTTACCTTGGCAGACGCCGAAGCCACCGACGGGATGCCTCGCTTGACCGCTATGTCGCCGCTCGACGTTGTCACGGCAACTGTGACCGGGGTGGGGAGGAGGGAGGGGATGACTGGGAGGGGAAGGAGCCCCGGACGGTTGTTGCCGTTGACAAACGGCAGAGGCACAGCTATGATTGGCTCCGCCATTGTGGAGGCCGGACGGACGGATGTCTCTCCGCTCCCAGGGTCCCGGTAGTCCCTCTCAAAGCGGTGGTGGTGGCGTGACATCACTTCCTCTTCCTCTCAGAGGGAACAACAGGGGCAGGCCTGCAGGAGATGGAAACAGGTTGGAAATGTATTAAATATATGCAAATTGAGAGGGGGGGCGGGGGGTACAGACACAAAAGCAGGGGTTTCTATCAAAGATAGAAAAAGCTCCATAGGACAAAGACAGAGAGACACCGAGTGAATTAAGGGGAGAACATGTTGACACCAGGGTGTAAACGCTCACAGCATCTGCTCCCATTGCACCTGACTGACATGAACACAGCGCGGCTCATTTGTTGCCTCTAATTCTCATTCTACCCAGCCCATTATAAGAAGGCTGCGACAAGAGGGAGAGAAATGAGCACTGCTGAGCAGGTCTATAAAATATATATATATATAAATAAATAAAAGAAACACACACACACACACACACACCATCCGTGCCAACGCCATAAAGAGCTGCATTCGTAACGCTGGGCATCTAGGATCAACACTGAGGTTAAAGCGATGCGGCCCGAGCGGGACGGAATACGTACGCGCTCGGTGAAGTTGTTTCGAGGACGGGCGCTGCAGTGTCGCGACCTTGCGGTCGAAACCCATTCATCTGAATGGATAAATACCACCGCAATTACGGCTCATCTCATACATCTAATGGCTGGTTAATTCAATCAGATTGCCCTTGAATTGCATTTGAGGGTTCT
>NW_027176441.1:0-10000 GCF_023349555.1 Cebidichthys violaceus
AACTTTTTAATGAAAAGCTGGTGTGTCTTTATACATTTTTTTGGCTCCGGTGAGTGAAAAGTGTGAACTTTGATGGGATAAAAAAAAAAAAAAAAAGAAATCGTACGAGAGCAGAGAAGAGAATGGACGGGAGAAAAGTTAGAATAATAAATAGAAGGAAATCATCCGATATCCCCAATCTCCTATGAGTCAAAACAAACGAGAGATGTTATTTACACAGCAGGGTCACAGAGGAGAGATGACCTTTCACCCTTTCACCTGCTCTCGACGAATCCACCGTCAACTCCTCAGCGAAAATAGTTCATATCTATTCATTACAATTATCACCAATTAAAGGACAACATCCATCAGGACACCTTTTTGTATCGTCTATGAGATAAGGATGCCGGAGACTCAACAGGATGTTGCCGGCCTGTTTGTGAGTATACAAGGCCAGTTGTCAAGCGGGTGGGCGGGGGTAGGGGGGGTGGGGTGGGGGCACTAAAAGCAATGCCGGGGCTGCCAAGCTGTGCACCGCGCCCTGTTACCAAACACAGGATACACCACTTTGTTTACTTCTCACAATCGAGTGCATACGAGAAAAAGGTCTCGGTGCAGCGCGGCTGTCAGGTCACTCGCTGGCGGCTCTGAAAAAACACTGAAACAGCCAGATAAAACGCAGCCCCCCCCCCCCTCCCTATTCCCCCTTCAGCTTGTCAAAAGGGTCTAGCAGGCCTTCCTCTCCACCCTCCTGCCTGCCCCCCCCCCCCACCACCACCACCACCTCTCCCCTGCCCGCCGCTCCTGCCTCGCTAAAAATAAAGCTCTGGGCTGCGCTCGTCTATTACGGCGAGCGGGGTCGTCTCATTGGATCAATCAGTGGGAGGAAGGCGCTTTGACAGTGGCGGCGGAGGGTCATAATTGAGGAGTAACCACATTGATTCACGGGCTCATGTGCTCATCTGAGCCAAAAAATGAGAGACAAGAGGAGAGCGAGGCAGAGATCTCGCAGGGGTTCCCGGTGAAATCCGGCATGCAGGTGGCCTGTGATCTGCTCTGATCTCTGCTATTCATGAAAAGGTGTTTGGTTCTTTTTTTTTTTTTTCCCCCTTTCCTTCCATCAGTGAGAGAAAAGTTTCTGATGTCTTCAGTGGTTTTCTGTTCTCCAGCTCCTCCCTGACAGCCCGAGACAAAGATAACAGCGCTACGGGGGCGGGAGTTCACAAGGAACAATGTCTTTCATCAAAAACGCTAAATAAATAGAGGGTGGCTTTTCAAAAAAAAGAAGAAAAAAAAGAAAAGAAAAGGGGAAGAAAGAAAAATCAAGTATTGCAAATGAATTTAACGCTCTCCCCTTCACATGTTTTTTTCTTCTTCTTCTTTTTCTTCTCTTCTTCTGGTCCCATCAGCTGACAGGAGCTCCTGTGCGCTCCCAGCATGCAGACACATTAACCCTCCCCCCCCCCCCAGACCCAATAGACCAAATAAGAGGTTAACAAGAAGTGGCACGAGGGAGAGAAAAATACAGTCCCTGACAAATGATAAAGAGTGACACTGGCAGGCCTTTATTGTCAAGCTTCAAATATAAAAGTTAAAGATCTTTGAAAAACTAAATTCTGATGTCTTTAAAATAAAAGAGGCACAAAGCAACAACAGGGGGTTATTGTCTGGCAGCCACAGGGGAGTCGCTGCATAATTCTTACTCTGTCTTTTGATGGCTGCTCGAAATGCGACTTGGGAAAAAAAAAAGGGAAAAGAAAAAAGAAGAGCGATGGGGAGAGAAAGAAAACATCGGCGGAGGGGGAGAGCCTCTCGAGGCTGCATCCATTTCCTGTGATCATACATAATATGCTTCAAAAGTTGGCTTTTCTTTTATTCTCATGCTCCATTCAACTGATCAATTGCACCTCCTTGCCCCCCCCCCGACCTCCCCCTCTCCTTTCTGCCCTGTTCCTCTTGTGTTTACATCAGATGCGACTCGGTGACAGGCCCTATCTGAGGCCGAGGAGCTCTGCTGTCATGTTGATTTATGGGAGCATCACGCCGCAACTTGTCCAAACTGAAGCCCGCAGTTCATTAATTAGGGAGCTGCGACTTTGAAGTCGGGAGCGCCGACAGGACGCGGACGTGCGAGTGAGCGTGGCTGTGTGTGCGTGTGTGTGCCCCCCCCCCCCGCTGCCCAACTCTTAACGCCGGGGCGTCGTTTTTCTGTGCTTCCTCCGCTCTCCGGACGGCGAAATCAACGGGGACGAGAGAGGCGAGAACATTTTTTTTTCCCCAGATCGTCTTTGAACTCCTTCTGACCGCACAATAATAATTTGCTTTGTCCACAGTGATGCCTGTATCCTCCGGTCATTAACACGCATAAAGCTGCTGCCGATGAGCAAGCCCTGCTGTACTGGAGGGAGCGAGAAAGATATATAGAGAGAGGGGGAGAGGGAGAGACGGAGGGGGAGAGAGAGAGGGAGGGAGAGAGAGAGAGAGAGAAAAAAAAATACAGGCAACAAAGCTGGGAGCGCTCTCTGCACTGATATCTCACAATTACATGCCTTCTCTTCCTCTGCCATTTCCATGTTAATTACCGAGAAAAGCCTCTCAGATTTATACGCTCCCCGTTCCTGCCTTTTATTACGTCCTGCACGACGCTCGCAGGAGCGGTCATCTCTTTGTTGCGCAGGACACTTGTTTACTTGGAACAAAAAAAACGAAAAAACCCCCCAAAACAACAGTATCTAGAACAATGGGCCGAGGCTCTGGCTCCATAAAACGTGGTGGAGAGGGAGAAAAAGAGACGCTGTATTCTTAGCACTGTATCAGTCAGTTGTTACCATTCATCCAGCAGGTCTGACATGCTAATCAGAAGCATGAGTGCACTTGATTTCCCCCCCCCCCCCCCCCTCCACCCACCCCCTCTCCTCTCTCTCCTCTACTTTAACCACAGTCTGGAAGCAGATGGGGTCGAGGGAGGGAGCACACATGCCTTCCATGCTCTGTCTGGCCGACGGGGTTTGGTCATCACACATGCCTTCCATGCTCTGTCTGGCCGACGGGGTTTGGTCATGGCAAGAATTGGAGTGATGTCAGCCTACCTCTTTACTCTGCTTGCTGACTGCATGCTGCTGCTGCTGCTGCTGCTGCTGCTGCTGCGGCTGCTGCTGCTGTAAAAGCTGGAGGTGGAGCTGTTCCTGCTGCTTTTTGTAGAACTCTTGGAGTTGCTGCTGCAGAAGAGACGCGAAGGGCGACACGTGAGTGAAAGTCTGCCGGTCGCTTATTTTAAAAAAAAAACAACTAACTTTTTCAATACTATGAGGAATGTTGAGGCAGAGGAAAAGCAGCTCAACGTGAATTTGTCTTTACATAAGAAGATCAGCAGACATTACGAGAGTCAGGTGCACATTACCTGCTGTAACATGAGGGCCTGCTGCTGCTGGAGGAGAACCTGGAGCTGCTGAGGGCTCAGGACTTGCTGCTGAAGGATTTGCTGCATCTGCTGTGGAGTTATCACTTGAGGTGTCATCATAGCCACTGAAACTGGGACCTGCGGGGACACAAAAAGGCGAGGGGAGGGATGTCAAAACGCTAATAGTCCAATAAAACAGTGCAGAATTCATGCAGGAGACAAAAAAACCAAAAAAACAATAAACTCAAATGTGGGGGAAAAAAGTGAAGGCTGATGACTCGCCAAAAGACTACGAATAAATACACCATGTGTAATATTAATATAAAATGGCGTCTTGCTTTTGACTGGATTCATCTCAAGTGTCATCTTGACACGTCACAAGCGGCACACACCCTCCAGCAAACACACACACACACACACACACACACACACACACACACACACACATTCCAACCTCTCTAACCGTTGTGACACCACACCAGACTGAAGCGGGCCAAAGGACACGAGACAGCCAGGCGTGGATCATGCCTGTGGAGCAAAGCATCCTCCCACTGACACACACACACACACACACACACACACACACACACACACACACACACACACACACACACACACACACACACACACACACACACACCATCTCAACACCTGATCTGATATGAACCACGGCAAACACACCTGAGGAGGCAAAAGATTGCCTCAAAAATATGCACGTCGTGTGAGAACGTTTCATCGGGGACGCTTGTCAACGGCAATCTGTTGTCGTGAAGACGCGGAGCGCCTGGAGGAGGAGGAGCCACGGCGGAGGACACGCAGGGCTCCCTTAACTAACTCCCAGCAGAAAGGTGTGAGTGCGTGACTCCTCACAAACAAGTGATGTGTTGTGACACTGAAAGAGCCCCCCCCCCCCCCCCACAGTTGTCAGGGAGCCTTAATTGCTCCGGCGGCGTCGGGGACTCGGCAGTGTGTCTGGATGCTGCCACTCACCGCCGTGATGCGCGGTGCCATTAAGAGCTCCTTCCCTCGTCATCCGGATGACATGGAAGGTGCGCTCGATGGTCCCGCGTCTTCGCAGGCGTTCCGAGTGCGGCGGCGATCGTGCTTTGGTGCACGTGGCGCTGCGCATTAGTAATGTATGTGCATAAGTGTGTGTTTAAAAATGTGCTTGTGTATCTCTCGGGCTGATGTCAGCAGCTGATGACAGTCCGTCTCCACCAAGGTTACCCAAATTGTGTGGCCGCCTCATGGCTAATGACACCCCCCCCCCCCCCCCCCCCTTTGAATTTTTCATACATATTTCTGAATGCGATTTCGCCGATTTTGGAAAAAGACCCCGTCCGGTAACGAAGGGGCCCGTTCTTCTTCTTGACACCCCGGCGTGCACATCCCCTCAAAAACACAAACAAAGCGACGCCATAATGAACAGCTTGTACTGGAAAAAAAAAAAGAAGAAGAATGCGGAGGAGAGGTCAAATGGGACGGACCGGCTTTGGCGCTCTCGGTTAACTTCACGCCGGTGCCGCCTCCTGCAGGCCCGGCCCCACCCAGGACTCACGCGCTTCTCATCTGCGCGAGGAGGGAAAAATGCAATATTAATTCCCCCCCCCCGTATTATGTCTTAATATGCAGTTCATCTTGACTTTTGCACATGACTTGTCCTGTCATTTGCATAGCCCCGGCCTCCCGATTCCTTAATTTCACAGTCATTATCCACTGAAGTCCTTTTCGTCTTCTTTTCTGGGCATCGCTAATTTTGATGAACTATTTTGAAGGTCAGCCGGGCGGCCCCCGTGTTGCTGACGTGAAAGCGCCGTACATGATGTGATCTATAGTCCCCGTCTAAACATGACATTTACCCCCCCCCCCCCCCCCCTCGCGCACACCGAGGATAAATAATAATGCACACCCCCCCACACACACACACACACCCCTTTTTTTTAAGCTTTGCTTTAACTGCATGCATTAAAAATCTACTCCATACTTGTCATGCTCTATTTTTTACTACCGTGTTAAAGCTGTAAATTTAGCCTTATTTTCAAAAGTATAATCATTTTGTCATGCCACATTATATAGAGTGTGATGTGAGAGAGGGGAAGAAAAAAAAATGGAGACCTAACTCCACGTTAACACAGAGGTTTTCCTTTTTTTCTTTTTTTACACACTTCAGCTCTCAATAGCTGCCAATTTCATTACAAATTACACCGAGATTTCCTTTCAATTCAACCGTCTTAATTCTTTACACCTTGGGTGTATATCTCATCACGGTTTCACACTTCGCCTCGTCAAGAGCGTCTGGCTCACGGTGACTACAGCTAGAGCGGCTCCCTCTGTGCAAGAGGCTATTACAGACCCCCATTTTATTACCCATTACTACTGAGGTCATTAGCAGCAAGAGGGATTGTGTGCTTCTTAACCTATTGATCAATGTAACTACTACCATTTAATCCTGTGCTGAAGGAGTGAGAATGTGCCTAAGACTGGATCCTATTGAGAGGAAAGGCGGGAGGGAGCACTTTAAGGGAAAAATATTGCCCTGGCCGCTGTATCGTGCCCATTTAACGCAAACACGGGACGCCAGTCGCCATTTAGAGCACTCCCATACGGCGAGCTCCCTTATCTCTCGGATAACATCGTGACACCAGATGATCCGCCGAAATGTATCGCCGTCTAAAGATAGTCCGAGAGGAGGCTGCGCACCGGGCTAATAACTGGAGGGATCCACCGAGCGCAGCTCTAATCTGCTCCGCCGGTACGAGGGTGTGAAAAAGAGGACATTCTGAGGATGCCAGAAATAGCTGACGTTTATGAATTTCACCAAGGTGTGGTGCTCTCCAGGTGCCTCCCACACACAAACGTGCAAAGCCCGGAACGTTCTCACACAGCTGCCGAGTGACTGGAGGCAACATACTGTAACCAGCACAGGCCTGCTGGCCAAACACACACACACACACACACACACACACACACACACACACACACACACACACACACACACAAATCTGTGGCATGTTAACTTTCACAAGCACATACAGGCACATGTGCAGGAACAAAACCTGTTTTCCATATAGAGTAAGAGAGTACTGTATGTTCAGTATGAACATGTCCATGGAGCAACGGACGGAATTCTAAAACACACACAAATCAAACATGATTCATTTAAACATTTAAATATTCCTTTTGACAAAGATATGGATCATACGTATCATAATTCCCTGCACCACCTGTGACAACACACACACACACACACACACACACACACACACACACACACACACACACACACACACACACACACAGTACATGAAGCATTTGGCATTAAAGGACACCTACAGTAAGACAAATTCAAGAGGGAAAACAGGAGAATAAGGGAACACAAACCGCATTGACAACGTCAGACAGTCACTGATTCAGAGTTAATGAAGACGGTCCCCTAGCATCCCCCCCCCCCCCCCCATCACATGTCAGAGGTCAAAGCCCGGTGAGAAGGAGCAGGGGTGAGCGCCGATGGAAGGTAGCCCCATTTCCCCGGCGCTGAGGCAATTAAAAGGGAACGGGAATGAGGGACAGGGAGGTGAATGTCAGTGAGACCGACACATGAGCTGCAGCGTGGCTGAAAGGGAAAAAGGGAAATAAAAAGAAAGGGAAAAAATAAATAAATAAAAATGAAGCCGAGATTTATCAAATTTTCATTTGTGCTCTCTGGGGTCATGTTGTTTTGTAGGAGCATCAAATGGAATGGAGAAGTAAAAAAAAAGAAATAACAGGCCCTGGAGAAATCACAGAGTCTAGTCCGTTTGATGCTGTTGTTTTACCTTGGCCTGCAGTGGCGCAAGGAAACGACTTCCCAACCCGACTGTGATCTCCTGCATGAAAATGTAGCCGAAACGAGGCTTTTCGCGGGAGCTATTGTGCCTGAGTGATGTGTGAGCGTAATTAGTCGTCGACGAGACTGGAAAGACCGCTTCCATCTGGTCCAGGCGGGTTGATTGGAACCTCTGAGGTGGAGAGCATTTATTCCCCCTCTTAAAATAAAATAAAAAATAAAATGAAATAAAATAAGACGCAGTATATTCACACAGATAATCTTTTTTTCGCCCTAATAATAAAAATAACGACAACGTGATCTGTCGCGAAACACAATTTGTGTACACAGCAACGGATCCTAGTTTCTTCAGGCAGCCGAGAGGAATTCAAGAAAGGGCAGGACAGAGCTACCCATCCCTACGCGTGTGAAGACCTCCATCAGTCCTTCCTCGTCAACCACAATCAAGCCGTTTTCAAAATGTTTACAGCTCGCATAAACAGGATAATCAGGCCCACATCTTGTCTCCGTCCACCGCACACCATATATCCTGAATTGGGTGTGAGGGGTGTGTGTGTGTGTGTGTGTGTGTGTGTGTGTGTGAGGGGCTCACATTATTTGAGCAACTGTAAAAACAAAGGTTAAGATTGCGTTTTAATTAACTTTTCTTTTTCTTCCCCCCCCCCCCTGAATACAAACAAACAGGTTTTCTTTCGGGTCCCGGTGTCGGGTTCAAAACAAACAAACTGCGCCGGCGAGCTCTCGACCCACAAACACAAACAGCTGATCTGAGAGCTGTGGACGCCGTTTCCCCCACACTGGAGGCAGCCACCGCTACAGGTGACACACACACACACACACACACACACACACACACACACACACACACACACACCATCCTCTGCATCACCATCATTTTACTATTTTCATTTCAGAAAATTGATTTAAAAAAATAAACTCAATAACCAGGTATTTTCTTGTACAAATAGTATCATATTTAATACGTGTAACATTAAAACAACCCTGACATTTCTAGCGGCGAGCATTTCCAAAATACCAAAAAAATTATTCAGGTTCACCAAAAAAAAAAAAAAAAAGCACCAGAGAGCTCCGTTTCATTTCGCCATGTGACTCAATGTCCCGTCACTCTTTTTTGACCTCTCAAGCCACACCTCCCAAGTGCTTATTTCACAGCCACGAGGCATTTTGAGCTCTGAAACCTGGCTTACAAATTCAGCATGACAGCTAGCGTGCCCCACACACACACACACACACACACACACACACACACACACACACACACACACACACACACACACACACACACCACCGTTCTCACCTTTCCCGGAAACGTCTCAACCATCACCGTTTGGGGTGAACTGAAGGCGTTACCGGCTCTACCCCGGTTTCGCAACTGTGCCCGTTGTCCTACCAGTCGAGTTTGAGATTTAATTAAGATCACAGCCTCCCCCTAAAATCCCTTTTAAATGAAACCGTAGTTAAAAGACAATGGCTGACACATCCTCGCGCAGGATTGTTTCTATTCTCTGCACACCAGCAAAGAGCTAATCCTTGTTTCCATGACGGCGGACGAGAGGGACTCCAGTTGTGCTCTTAATGTTGTCGTGTTATGTGACTCATATAAAAGTATACAGCCAATTAATACAATTATAGAGAAAAAGACACTCGGTGGGAGCAGCAGCTTTAGAGCATCAACTTCACACACCCCAAATAAACCGAGCCAATTATTTTCTAGGTGCAACATAATCATCACCTAGCTTATTGTAAAAATAAAATATATAAATATATATATATATATATATATATATATATATATATATATATATATATGTGTGTGTGTGTGTGTGTGTAGGTCGTGACAGAGAGGAGTGGTGAAGAAGACCTTCTGCCATTAAACACTCTACAGCGTGTAATCTGGTTATGATCCCAGCATCTCAACCCTTTGAAACACATCTCAAGTATAGAGTTAATCTTATCTGAAACACACGCACAAACTCACAGCAGTAATGACCCTTAAAAAAAAAAAAGAAAGAAAGAAGAAGGATTGAATGAAAGCCTTTTTTTTTCTTTTCCTTTCTTCTTTCTTTTTTTTCAAGTAAAAACACGCTTCAGTCGGGGGGGAAAGCCAGGGAATAACAGCAGCGAGCAGCTGGTGGCTTCACTATATCACTGCTAAACTATTCCCCCGTCTCTCCTCTCTCTGTCTCTGCCTCCAGTACAAAGTGAAGACCGACCCTGTAAAGCATAGCTGCCCCGGCGAGCCGCGAGCCCCCCCCGTGCACCCAACACCCCCCCCCCCCCCCCCCCCCCTCCCCTCTGTCCTCTCCTCCGTGGTACACGGCTAATATCTGGTTGCCTATGTCATGGTTTAGAAATGACAGGTGCTCGCAGCCCCTCGCCTTGACAGGCCACTGCACAAATAACGCCCCTGCCTGAAAGGGCTAATGCACTACTAATGAACAATAAATCAACTTTGATTACAAACTGTCAACCCAATCAGCTCGCACTCCAGCTCTCCCAAACCGCGCGTCTCGGCACAGCTGCACGGCATTACGGTGCACGCTGCACGCTGCCCCGTTTGGGGCTCCGCTCTCCTCCGCTCTCCTCCGCTCTGCTCCTCCTAGAACCCCCTTTTCCCGCCGTGCTCCTCCATCACTCCCTTTTCCTTTTTTAGAAAGACACCCACTCTCTTTTAGCGGTGGCACAAAAAACATTGCGCCCCGAAAAACCGGTTAAATGGTGAGTGCGAACAGACAAAACTAGAAAAAAAACTGAATATTTCGGAAAAAGTGAAT
>NW_027176441.1:15000-25000 GCF_023349555.1 Cebidichthys violaceus
ATATTTCCTGAGGTGATCTGACAGCCAGTGAATAACGGAGCGTCTAGTGCGGTTTTTCACTTCGTCAAAACAAGAACACTTTGGGGTTTGAGCAACGACGTCGATTTTTAAGGAGGTGGGGGAATTTCTGCCTCGTCTTGTTTGGTGATTGTTTTTTCATCTTTGATTTCAATCAGAAGCTATATTAATAGAGTCCTTTTAAAAAGAAAGAACCGTTCTGTGGGGGCTGCAGAGATTAAAAAAAATGTTACTTGAAACCATAAACAAGCTTGTGTAAAGCCCCAGTTATTGTGATCATATTCTAATTCATGGGCTTTTGATACCCAATCACAAACACGTGAGATTTACTGTGATAATTACGCTGATTCTAGCAGAGCGCAAGCACGTGTGGGCGGCTCCTGTCATCGCTTCTTAAGCGGCCTGCTCTCGATGTAGCGCTAACCGCAGTGATTAACGGTTTAGCTAACCTCTTTTTCCTGTGGCGTTATTAATAAACGCTGTTTGTTAGCCCGTCCCGTTTCCAACACAAACCAATAATGTACGCCGGGAACATTTCTGGAAGTAACAGAGATTCATATGACAAGTAGAATGAGGCTAAATTAAAATGCAATGTTACTCTAACGTTCTGCAGATTGGGCGTAACAACGCGGAGCGCCGTGACGGTTTGCTGCACGGTCTCCAACACAAACATAAAACACAACTCCAAACGATGTCCTCATGTTAGCCGAGGGCCTCTTTCTGCCTCTCGTGCCGTCTGAGCGACACAATATTTCTCTTTCCTGCTCCTAACAAATAGCGAAGAATTGGAACCAGAGAATCGCAGAGCTGTCAAAAAAAAAAAAAAAAAAAAAAGTGCGCGCGACGACACCCGAAAAGAGAGAGAGAGAGAGAGCGGGCATCTCGTGAGCCGACGCCGACGCCGACTGCACCATGCACGGCTGTTAGTGTTTATTAATGCCACGGTCGACTGTGCATCCCATCCGCCCTTCCAGCCCCACACACTCGACATCAAGATATAGTGCCGGAGGATGACACAAAGATACAACACATTTCAATGGTGGGGGTGGGGGTGTGGGGGTGTGGGGGGGTGGGGGGAGTGTGTGTATCTGGGTGGATGACTGAGAGGGGTGGAGGGGTGAGAGGGTTCACCGCTCGAAGGGAAACATCAGGCCTCAAAAAACGAAAAAGAGGGTCCCGAAAAAATGGTAAGTGGCTCCCAGCGCGGTGACTGGAGTCAATTCGACAGTCATCGTCTTGGCTGGGAGACGGATCGTAACGCAGCAGCTCACCCCCCCCCCCCCGACCTCCACCCACCCACCCAGTTCCTGCATGGCTGCACAGAATTGGGACAGATGACTTCATTGTGACAGGATTATCCCAAACCTGGTTCTAATCTATACCGTACACATGATAGATTTTTACAATATGACAAGGAAAACAAGCAGCAAAAGAGACGGCCTGATCCCGGGGTTCCACGCCAGCACCGGCCGCCGTGTTGCTGCTGATCGGTCCTGACAGATTGTATCACCTCAAAGCAACGCGCGCGTCAAAATGAGATTTCATTACAGCGTCACCTTGAGACTTCTTACAAACACAAAGAGATGAACTCCTCCTGGGGATCACGCACACGACTGATGAAGTGCGGGATCTTTACCGTTGGAGACACTTTGCAGACGGAATAGGGGAGCTATTCTTGAGCGATATTCCCTGAAATATTGATGGCAACAGCACATCCCGGAGGCAAAGAAGCAAATAAAATTCCGACCCGGAGTACATTCAGGAAAGATAACGCAGCTTTTGAAGAGGAATAGTTTGACATTTGTACTTTTTACCAAGAGTAAGATGAGAAGATTGACGCTGAATTTACCACAACCAGCAGCCTGTTAGCTTAGCTAGCCTCAAAGACAGGGAACAGAGGGAAACAGCTAGCCTAGCGCCGCCCAAAGGTACCGAAATCCACCAACCAGCTCCTCTGACGCTCACTAAATAACACTTTGTATCCCATTTGTCTAATTTGTACACAAAAACCCCCAATGTGTAAAGTGTAGAAACCACATACCCTGGTGCCTGTTTCAAGTCTTTTTGCTAAGCTAAGCTAACCCGCTGCTGACAGTGGCGGCCATATTTACCGTACAAACACAAGAGTAAATGGTATCGATCTTCCCCTCTAACTCATGCCTGGAAAGTTAATCAGCACATTTCCCAAAATGTCAAACTATTGCTATAGACCAACACAAAACACTGTGTTTGGTTAGTGGAGCGGCATTTTGAAGCCTTAAATTCTGAATTTTGTCCGTCCCCCTCTTTGTTTTTGGTTGTCGCCATCTTTTTTGCAACCAGAAGTGACAGGAGAAGGCGGAGCTAGGTACTAGCGAATGCTGAATAAGACATTTTTAGGTGACCAAAATGGTTAAGATTACCTTTTCATGATCTGAAAACACACTGTGAAAGGGTTAAAGTCGCAAGACTAAAACACGGACAACTCCCAGACCGGACAACGCCGTGGTAGCGACCCGTTAATCACCAGGTAGCCCCGCCCTAAAGCAAACCCTGCTTTATGGTCCATTTGACTCTAAATGGACCATAATTTACTAAATGAACATCATGCTGTATTGAAGAAGACTTGAAACTAGAGATTGAGACCATAAACTCATGTTGACAATGTTTACTGAGTCAACAAAGAAGTAGGATCATTTTCCCATAGACTTCTATACAACCAGTCGCCCCCTGACGCCCATTGTAAAGAATGGCTCTGGTTTTTAAGACCCGGTGGTTGCCGCCTGCTATGAACACACAAACTGTGAATTACTTCCTGCTCCGTGCAAAAACAACCTGCAGATATTTGCACTTTAATAGGCCGGTTTACAGCAGGCGTTGAGTGAATCAATTGGAAATCGTCGATGCTTTGATTTGTGTTTTAAGAGGGTCTGTCTCTATCGCTCAGCACGTTTGTCTTGCACCTCTTATTCTTCCAAATGTATTTCAACCGAATACAGAACGCTCCTTTTCGTCTTGGCCCGGCCTCTCTTGCGTCAAGTTCCCGTCTTTTTCTCTCAGAAACGAACCCAGAACATTAATCCGGTCTCGTGTTCACCGTCTACCACTGCCGTGCCACGTCGGCCCGCTGGCCGGCCGGGCTGCCTTCAGATCGCCCCGCAGCGCTGGCTGAGCTCCAGCTGACGGGCAACGGCCTAGTGCTCTAATGACTTACAGATTGGAGCGCTGTGGTGTACATGTGTCAGGACAATGCCATGGGCCTGCTGCAAAAAAAACACAGTAGGAGAGGGAGAGAAAGAGAGCCGGCGGCTTCTCCCTGTCCTGTCAGACAGAGCTTCGGCCCCTGGATTGTGTCACATCACGCTCACCCCCACCCCCCCACACTCACCCACCCACCCACCCACCCACCCCGACCGACCGCAAGTGAAGGATGTGAAGAGCAAACGTGGAGAGGAGGGGCGTTAGAGGGGCCGCTCTGCAACTTAAAAGGCTTTCATCCTGTAAACTGAAAAGACATTATCTTTTGACCTGGAGATGCCCTCTGTGAGGCTGTACACTATGGTGTGAAGAGAGGACGAGAGAGAGAGAGAGAGAGAGAGAGAGAGAGAGAGAGAGAGAGAGAGAGAGAAGAAGAAAGAAGTGAGGATTGTGGCTTCAACTGGTAATAGCACAGATAAGAGGATTGTCTGCTGGCATGGTTTTTGAAACATTATCAGTAGCTTCTCTGTGTCTGAAGAAAAACATGCGACGCACCTTTGACATCGTGAAAATGTTCAACGCAACATTTATCTTCATCAGAGAAGAGTGACTGGTGTTTCTCATTTAAAAAAAACAACAAAAAAAAAGGCCAACACACAATTACAATGAACATAAAAAAACCCACAAAGAAACCCGAAGTATAAAGATGCTCTTTTAGCTTCCGATGCTTTACGACTTTCACTTCCAAGACGGCATTTCAAAGCTCTCACTAGCAAGTGAAGTGACGTTATCATTTCCCTGCTCCCTCCTCTGCACGCAGGCAATCTGCTCTGAATCTGGCCATTCGCGGATTCCCATTACGATCAGCGGCGACGCACTACAGACAGCAACCAGTCACCGTCAGTCAAGCAGCGTCCACGCAGCTGGCTGCTGGCCATACCTCACGCTGTACCGTGAATAATGAAGGCCGATCTCAAGACGCAGCCCTGGACGGGGGGGGGGGAGACACAAGCATAATCTAGGCGTTACGCCGACAGCAAAGACGCCATGTTGACACAACATCTCCAGCCCAGCTGAACGCCACGTAATCCCCTGTAGGAGGTTCGGTGCCCACCTGGGATCCCGTGCGTCGAGGTTTGTAGTTAACCGAGCGACGCGGCAGAACGAGCTCCCTCCCCTCCCCTCCCTCCTCCTCCCACCTCGGCGCTGGTGGACTATCAGCGAGGGTCCGACAGTGTTGTTCCTAATTACCTATTTCTCCACTCCTGATCCTGCGGCTGGCATAATTAGTTACCTGGGGCTGCAATCCAATTTGAAGTGATGACAAGAAAGTGATCCATGAAAAAGTAATAAGTTAAATCCAATTTCAGCCTGCCTCTAATTAAATGCACATGGAACTAATGAGTCAAACCCTACCATTTCACTGATAATGGTAATTAGCGGGGTGGGAGTCGCCCCGGTCTCTCGTCGCTCCGCGCGCCACCGTAGGTGTGAGGCGCGGGAAAAAAAAGAGAAGGTAAAAGCGGCATGGATTCCTTTAATCACACGTGTCATTCAGTCAGTGTAATTTACTGGCTTTTTTTTTTTTTGACCAGTCAAGTATGTTTAGCTGCTTTCCAGCTGTTTGTATGCCGAGGCCTGATTAAAGCGCCTCCAGGCTGCCGAGTGTACAGTGGAGGCATCTTCATTCAGAGGCAGAGGTGGGCAGTATGTGTGTGTGTGTGTGTGTGTGTGTGTGTGTGTGTGTGTGTAGGGGGGGGGGGCCCTGTTGGAGATATAAAACCAAAGAGCCATTTAATGCTGATCAAGGACCCCGAGGCTTGTTTGACTCATATTTTCCCCCCCTTTACTCCTCGACACAGGTCTTGTTTTCTTGCGTTTTCTTCAAATGTACCGCGCTTCATTATTTTTGACTTGAATAAGAAGGGATTGGAAAGTGAGTCACATCTTCAAATGAGTGAAAGTCTCTCGGCGCATCTCCTCGTGCCTAATGGGAAGACCGCCGAGATGAATGGAGCCCGCATCCCCAGATCAGGTGCTTTTTTTTTTTTGCTTTTTTTTTTTCATGGGGTGTCAGCTTACTACACAGCCTCGTAATTGTCGGACCATGTCTTTTGATGACCCGGTCCGGCTCAACGGAGAATCATTATCCTGGGCTGCGTGATGGAGAACCGTTCTGTGTGAAGGGGGGCTCCTCCAGGCACCGGGGTTTGTTCTTAAAAGGGGAAGTGAGATGAGACTCTTAACCCTCTGGAGTTTCACAAAATGTGTTTGTGTGAGAGAGGGAGAGAGAGAGAGAGAGAGAGAGAGAGAGAGGGAGAGAGAGAGAGAGAGAGAGAGAGAGGGAGAGAGAGAGAGAGAGAGAGAGAGAGAACAAGAGAAACCTCGCCGACGAGAGGGAAGAAAGGAAAAAAAAAGAAAAAAGACACAACAAAAACAAATGTAATACATCCTCCTCACACTGATGTTTATGCATGAACTCCTGGCTGTAAACTGGGTGCCTGTTTGCGGTCGCAGTGTGTTTAATTAGCACAATATGTAATTCAGAGATAAACAAACACTTGTCCGGACCTGTGGCTTTTTTTTTTTTCCATAATGGCAGCTTCAAGCCGGCAAAAAAAACAACCCCGCAACACACGACATTGAGAGAGCGGCCAATTTACGGCGTCGGTTAGACACCACGGCGAGCTCTGTGCTCTCTTCACAAGAGCCGGGGAGGAGAGAGGAAGCGGGGGGGGGAAAGGGCCCGACTCTCTTTTCAATAGCTGAGTGACAGCTTGGCCAAGCTCTCCGTATACATTAATAAATTAGAATTTTAATTTTGTCTTTGTCTGCAGGAGATGGTCTGGTACTTCACTGTGTACCAACAACTGGCTGTACGCTGGAATCGGCCGCGGCGGTCGCCTCCGTTGACCTCCGCAGCACAATCCCCCGGCAGGCCGAGGAAACAGTTTAGTCTGATCCTTTCAACTTATTTGAATCCTGACAAATATGCGCACAACTGAAAGGTCATCACAGTCATACTTCATCCTCTGGAGCTATTTCCGAAGACATCTGCACAACAAAGAGGCTTTTGCGCAACCTGACATTAGACCTAGCTGCTACAATAGCTCATTAAAAAGGAGCCCCAATGGGATAGTAAGGGTATTAAATATTATATATATATACACAGAGAGAGAGAGAGAGAGAGAGAGAGAGAGAGAGAGAGAGAGAGAGAGAGAGAGCAGGGCCTCCGTATTAATTACCAAATATGCCCTGAAGTCGTTTGCGATTTCACACTGACACAAACAACCGCTGCTTGTTCAAACACAAAGACGTACATCTCCGAGGCAGCTGATTCAAAATTACCGTAAATATCGCATCAGATATTCATATTACAAGCAGAGCGAGATGAAGAAAAAAAAAAGTTGTTTTGTTTTTTTCATGCTGTTTTTTCTTCGCATCACAAAGGCCTTCCAAATAATCGTCCGGCAGTCTCTGCCCCCCCCCCCCCCCTGCTTGCTTGCCTCTCTCTACTTCACCTCCAAGCCCTCCACCTGGATTACCCACCACACCCACCCACCCGTGGGCTGCTCCATGAGTGTGTCTGTGTGTGTGTGTGTGTGTGTGTGTGTGTGTGTGTGTGTGTGTGTGTGTGTGTGGGAAGAGCAGTGATGAAAGGCAAACAGAGAAAGCAAGGAGTTTCCTGTGCTTGACCGGACTCGCATCTCCGCGGGAGGAGCTTTCTCCTGCTTTCACCTCCTAAACTAAGTCCAGTCATTGAGAAAAGAGAAGAGAAAAAAAAAAAGGCCTTTTTTCCACGAACAGAAGTCAGGATCAGCCACAAAACATGCTGGTGTGTGTCACTGCACTGGAATGACTCTGGATGAGGTCAACTGGCCACACAGAACATTCTGGCCTACATATTTCATGCTTACATACCACTGGATGGTTGATTGTGTGAGTGTGTGTGTGTGTGTGTGTGTGTGTGTGTGTGTGTTGCTAAATCACACATAATACGTGAGGATACATGACTGCGAATGTTGCACTGCCGATTTTAATTTCCTGTTTGTGAACTTCGCCCGGCGAAGTACTTTTTCTCGCACATGGTGTTCTAGAGCGAGTTGCACAATTTCCCCTTTTTTTTTTGGTTTTATAATTTCATCAACCACAAAGTCAAATAAGTGAGCCATGTGATTATCATCGCGGGTAAATAAATACGAGAGAGTCTGACGGTACCTGTAGGCTTTGCTGCTTGTCGTTGGCTTTGGGGGACTTGCGGCCAGCGTTGGGTTGAGACTGCTGCAGCTGCTGTTGTTGTTGTTGTTGTTGTTGCTGCTGCTGCTGCTGCTGCTGCTGCTGGAGGAGTATCTGCCGCGCCACTTGCAGAGCCTAATAAAAAGAAATGCATAAAGAGATTTTTTTTTTAAAAAACAATCCAATAGAAATGCTAGAAGTAGATATGCTAAAAGTCCCTTGAGGACACTTTGATGCTTATCGTCTGAGCAGATGTCTCCACTTACGACAACATCCCCGTTGCCTCCTGATAGACAACAAACAAACACTACAGAGCATCTTTCTCATACTCTGCCATTCAGTCATAAATCTAAGGCTGGCATGGACGATCCCTCCGCAAACACACCGGGAACAATGATCACATGACTAAACTGACTCACGGAGAGAAAGAAGAAGGCAGAAGAAATATTTATCTGTTGATAAGATGCACTCACAGCAAACACAGGCGGTCAGAGGCACTATCGGCGTCTTTTGATCCTCCTTTAGCTCAGTCAAACTCCCCAAATAAAAGGCTTTACGGCCGCTCCGAATATCTGTTAAAGGACACGGCCTTCTCAGTGGAAAACAAAATACAGTGCAGTCACATGTTTATTGCTCCAGCTACTCCCTTTTCCCTCGCGATAAATAATCAAACATGCCATCCAGAAAAAACAAAGCTGGAGAGAGAGAGCCGAGTGGGGGGGGGGGGAACACAGCGGTCTTGAAAAACGGTCAGCGATACCAAGAAAAGCAAGCGCTATGTTCCCACAGTGAGCTGGCCAGCCTCACACCTCCACCAGTAAACCATCTGGGTAAATAACTGGCCTCATTCTTTCCATGTTCCTCAGACGATTCGCTGCCGCAATTAAACAAACACATCCGAGCTCGTCTCTCGCAGACGGGACGATCTGGAGAGTTCTGCCCCCCCCCCCCCGTTCAATTATTTGAGGGGGTTCAGGAATTAGTCAAAGTAAACGGTGGAATGTTTAACGAAAAAGATAGAGAGAGAGAGAGAGAGAGAGAGAGAGAGAGAGAGAGAGAGAGAGAGAGAGAGAAGGAAAAAGTTAAGAACGACGTGTGAACAAGGGAGGGAAAGCTGAGAGTGATTGTGTGAAAGTAAGATATCTGCAGAGAAAGGGCAAACAGAAAGCTCTGTGCACGGATGAAAAGACAGAGATAACTCGGTCTGTAAAGTCTGACGATACTTTAAGACAGAAAGGCCAGAGACGGTTAGCGGTCGGAGCGAACAGCTGTATGATGATCTCTGTGTGTGTGTGTGTGTATGTGTGTGTGTGTGTGTGTTGACCCTCCCAAACACACGGCTGTCGGATGACATCATGAGGCATAAATATGGCCGCAGGCTACAAAGAGGCCACACTGCTGGCATTTCACCACGCTCAACTTTTAAAGTGCATAGCTTGTCCCTCCCTCTCTCACGTAAAGATAAACGACACATATCTCATTCTGCATGATTGTCCTCTGCTTTGAAATTTGTGTTGGGGGGGAAGGGGGGGGAACCCCCCCGAACCTCCCTGGTGGGCGAGTACACTCATAAGGAAAGTGTACAAATTGAAACTAAGAACTGTGTGAGCAAGATTCACTCCCACACAGTCGTAATATTTACATCTCAGTTAGCTTTTACTCCATAGGAACTTACAATCGGTGTGAAATCTGAAAAAGAACCACGCGACGTGAAATGAGCCGACCCGGGGAAGCGATCGGAAAAACTTCTAAATTTATGAAACCTCAAACAAAAACAAATCGATGTTTTAAAAGGGTGAAAAATGTCATAGAAAGTCCTCAAAATAGAAAAAAAGCCTTTTGATTCATCAGTTATTTAAATACTTTTACATTTTAACATTTTACTGGAAAATAATGACCTTGTTTTTCCCCAGTAAAAATAAATAAATTAAGAATAAACCTAAAAAATATGATTGATTGATTGATTTCAGCATCAAAACATAATACCAAAGTTACCAGCTTTTAAAACAATATTCAGACTTCAATGAGAAATTAGACCAGGGGTGTAAAGAGCAGCACCTTCCTTAATAGTGCTGCAGGGATGAGTCCTAAAACCTGGAAACCTGGAGGAAAAAAAAGCATTTGCACTTCCTGGTTCCCACGTCTCAAAGTCAATGATGGGTTTTTTTATGGGTTTTTTGTGAGATGACTGAAATAATGTCTGTGGTTACCACACGCTTCAGAGATTTTAACATCAGTAAAACATCATTTTGAAGTTGTGTTCTTGCTAGCATGTTGCTACCAGTTGTTGTGTTCTTGCTAGCTAGCTTTCTTTTTGCTAACAAGTGTCTAAATAAGACCACAAAACGTCATCACACCGGACACCAGTCTGCCTTTATCTTAGTGGTGTGACGTGACGTCATGTGACCGTGGTGTAGTTTGCTTACATCCTAACATTAGTATCTATATTACCTATATTATTACCCATCATAAACCTGTAAAATCAGTGGGCTAACATCCGGGTTGGCCTACAAAAACACACCATCCCTCCAGCACTCGGTTTCTACCCCCCCAATCTTTGAACTCGGCC
>NW_027176441.1:27500-35540 GCF_023349555.1 Cebidichthys violaceus
TTCCCCCACCACTACGACGTAAAAACAGACACATCTCAGATGCGTCCTTCTTTAATCTCATTTTATGCGACTTTACTGACCCACGTCAACACGTCTTAAAACGCGTATAAAGGGAGAGGGATCCGAGAGGGACGTGTGACGGACACGCGTCACTATTTTTTTCTTCTTCTAAATGACA
This sequence comes from Cebidichthys violaceus, assembly GCF_023349555.1. NCBI lineage: Eukaryota > Metazoa > Chordata > Actinopteri > Perciformes > Stichaeidae > Cebidichthys > Cebidichthys violaceus. The sequence goes on from NW_027176441.1 coordinate 27,679, forward strand.
GACAAATAGAAAGAGGAGCGTGATGAAAGCTCCAGAGACGATGCAGCTGAATGCGGGGAGGGAGGGGAACCCGGCTCCATCGGGAGACGGAGGCGGCGAGAAGCCGGGGCCGGCGTTGTTTGTTCGGGGCCCGTCAACAGAGAGACCTCTTCAGTTCTATAAACGTCCGGCTCCTCTCGCCACAGCTGGGGGAAGACCTTGAACGTGAAATGGTTTCGAGCAGATTGCTACTAATTGCTAGAAGATGTGCAGGCAGGTGTAACCGGATCCCTGCGGCCACTCGAGAGAAAGGGAGACGGAACGAGGTGTGCATCTGTTTGTGTCTGTGTCTGTGTGTGTGTGTGTGTGTGTGTGTGTGTGATTCAGCGTATTTACTCAGCGGCCACGTTTTTTCTTTTCTTTATGCCAGGCATTGTTAGTCAGGGGAGCGTGGCTCAGAAACAGACAGCAACAACACGACTAATAGGTTAGCTCTTAATGTAGTCCGGCTCTGAAGACACCGGGCCCTCTGGTCTCTCTCGGGTGAGGGGGGGTTAGGGTGGGGGGGGGCCTAAATGTCAAGGTTATCTGCTTGACTTTCTGACTGATCGCACGTCTCAACTCACCTGACATTTATCACTCGTGCTGTTTCCTTTTCAAAGACAAGCCCCCCCCCCCCCCCCCCCCCCCCCGCTTCCACCAGCTCCTGAGCATCAGTTGAGCTAACGCTACAACAATGATCCGATCATTCCTTAAATGATGCGGGCCGTTGTAACCAGTGGCGATGAAATCGGAAAAGCCGGTTCTATATTGACATGATGGCTAGCAGCTACAGTGTTCGACAGGTTCTTACTATGCAAACGTATAGTGATGGAATTCACTTGGAATACTTGTCATTTTAATTGAAATGCATATTTTTTGTATTTTTGTTTCAGCAGGGGGGCGATTTTTAAACATGTAAGCTGATAAGCAGTCAGGATCATGTCTATTTATATTAATTGCACCCCCCCCCCTTCTCTTTTCCTCTGTAATACAGACGTTTATCTGCAATGCAAAGCAGGGGAAGTCTGCTTTCCCAGTGAGTATGTAATTAATGCCATTTCCAAAAAGCCACTCCACATGGAAAACAGGCCCCCCGACGCTCAAACCTCGCACATTACAGGGTCCTCGCAACAACACTCTCCAGCCTGTGTTTAGATTCCCAAACTAATTCATGTAGAATACATAAATAAATCAACGTTTCATACCCACTCCCAACCATTACGTTCCCCTTCCTTCGCTGCACTTTTCAACTAATCTATTAATATTTATGACAACACTAAACATTTCAAATATCCACGTTCAAACAATAAGGCAGTGCGTGCACTTACATAAGAGCAAATCTGACTTCAATAAAAAGCCCGTTTTGTTTATTCCCCCCCCCCCCCCCCTTCTCTCCCCATAACAGGTAATGTGTTGCCTTGACAAATATTTTTTTTGGACTGTAAGAAAAATAAGACGAAAGCAAAGTTATTAACTGTGAGCGCAGATAGAAGAGAGGGGGCTGTGAAGCAGGACTGATGATGGAGGGAGTGAAAAGAGGGAGAGGAGAGGGGGGCGCAGACAGATGGAGGGAGGGTGTGAAACATAGGAGAGAGAGAGGTAAAAGGGAGAAGGAGAACATAAGCAGAGGAGGAGGAGGAGGAGGAGGTTGCAGGAGGTGCAGAGGGGAGGGTAAACAGTGCCCCGACCAGGCGGTTTCGGGCGCTCGGAGCCTGGTACAGAGGGGTCATCCTCCCTCCCCCCCCTCCAACCCGGCGAGGTCAGCTCAGCTATGCCGGCCTGACAGCTTCCGTTTGCTGTGTGCTCGCCGGTTTGTTTGGATTCCCCCCCCCGGCCTTGCCTCGCCAGCAGCTTAACAACAGATGGCTAAAGAAGGCCTTTCCATTCAGAGTGGAGGAGAGAGAGCGCACACAGGCTGCAGACAAAACACACAAGACGCGACACGAGCGTGCATGCAAATGACATGGATCGTCAGAGTTGCACATGCTGCAAATAAGGTTGCTGCAAAAACAGCTTTTTCATTTGCCCACAAAAAGAAGAAAAAAAAAAAAAAAGGAGAAAAAAAAAATTAATTATGCAAAACACACACGGTGACAAGACAACGACGCGCAAGTGAGCACACACACACACACACACGCGCGCACACATGCACACACACATGCAGCGTGTTGTCTGATGCTACCAAACAACTTCCCGGGATGATTAAATAACCCAGCAGATCTGAGTGAAAAGCGTTTCCGTCCCCCCGCCATTATCAAAAGGAATACTGTGTTTATTACAGCTTTAGTGCGGTGTAAACTCATAAACACCCTCCCCGACTACAAGAGGAGCTGTCAGCTAAATATTGTTCCTCTCATGAGTCGCTCTTCCGCCTCAATTACGCCTTTCAACTTCACGGGCTCAGTATGATAAAGTGGCAGTAAAAATCATTCACATTAATACACCATTGTGCATCTGCTGCTAAAGGTAATTAAAGAAGTAAATGACTCATAAGAATAGACATATTAGCCACAAAATGAAAGGCAACTGGGCTGCCTCATGAAAATATGTACCATTAAGATACTGCATTTTCATATTGGGGTAATCAGCTCCACTAGGCCTGATGCTGATTTAATCCACTCCAGTGGAAAGTCTATCAGCGCACAGCCGCGTGTCACCGTCTACCCGCCAAGAGCCGGGCGGCTTCGACTGCAGCGTTGCCTGTGAATGGCTCCACTAAAAGGAGGGAGGTCACACGCAGGCAAATCAGTCGGAGGAGCAGTCGGTGCTTCGGTGTCATTTAGAGGCAGATGGAGATGGAGAGAGAGAGAGAGAGAGAGAGAGAGAGAGAGGGAGAAAATAAAAGTATGCGAGTGAGAGGAGGATAAAATGAGCTAAAAGGAGAAGAGGGGGGAAAAAAATAAAACGATCTGGGAACGATGCAGCGGGCAGATCTCAGCAGCCCGCCTCTCCCTGACCTTAGCTTTTTGTTCTGAGCATATGATGCCTCAGGATGCCCACCACTGAATACAGCGATCATATCCGTCAAGTTGATAAAGTGGGAGCAAGAGAGCAGAGGCGCGCCAACTGTGCCGGGCGCTTAGACGGACTGCTGGAAAACACACGTCCTCTCCACCCACCCACCCCCCACCCACCCTTCCGCCGATTGCCTCTGTGTTGGAAGCGTTGCATCACTTTGTAGCAAAGAAGGGGGGTGTTGTGCTTGGGAAAGTGGGCGCTTCCAAAAACCCAGCGTGAGACCTAGAATACTGTGAGCGGATTTTATCATGCGTGAATGATATTGTTTAGAATGGGAAGCTGGATCCGTTCAGGTCTCATAGACGAGAGGACTCAACATTATCGATACACCCGGGACGCCCGGTAAACCCCCCCTAAACCTTCCAATTTAGTTGTGGTGAATATAGATGAACGCGGGTCGACGCGCGGCTATAGAATACCGCCAGAGGAAGGTGAGGGTGGGTGGGGGGAGTGATCGGTAAGTTCAGCCGCGGTCACGGAGCGCCGTGCTGCTCGGGGCCCCCGAACTGAAGGCCCCCGTGTCGTCAGCTGACCACTCTTCAGCCTCGGCGCCACGGGGCGCGTTGATTAACTCAGTGTGTGGATGCAAACGTAACTCATCTAGATGAATAATCCCACTAATCAGTACGGCTCACAACAAGCGTGACACTGCCCACAGCTACCTTCTGACTGTTCCTTTGAAGACGAGATTAGACATGACATCCGCCCACGAAAGAGTGCGCGAGTATCTTCTCAAAAGTGTCCCGTTTCATCGAGACACTAAAATCTAAAGAGGGGGGAGTTTTCGCTTTATGTACCTTGCATAAAATGAAAACGTAGCCTTTATGGGAAGGCTTTGTGTGTTTTTTTTTCCACTGTACATCTTTTCCCAATGATGCTCACCGCCTTGAACCGTCCTGACCTGAGACCCAACACGAGCTGCTGGGGGAGAATTCCCTGTCTGTGTGTGTGTGTGTGTGTGTGTGTGAGTTACTCGGAAAGGAGAGGATTTTCTATAAATCACAAGGCCAGTCCAATTGGCTATGGATTGAGTTGCAGCGGGGAGAGAGACAGCTCCCTGGGAATAGCAGTGTCTCTGTTGAAGTCATTCCAAGATGGGTAATATGATCCTATGCCGCCAGGAATAAAGAAAGGGAAAAGAGAATAGGGAGGAGGAAAAAAAAAAAATCTGATCAGCTCCGGCCATAAAGAGGAGTAATCTTCAGCAGGGTCAGACACATCACCCGTCACACTGGGCTGTAATGTATTATAGTCTCGCAGGCAGGTGAGATGACACATGGTGGGACACACGGTGGTGGTTCAAGCGATTTTTTTTATATTCTAATTATTTTTTTAAATCTTTATTGACATTATTGAAGATGCGGAAGGTGTATGAGAAAGCAAGGGACTGCCAATTCTGGTGCCACGGAGGATGAAGGCCCTCACTCGATTTTGGGAACATGATGGGCTGCATGTGGCACGGCTCTCCTCTACCTGCTCAGGTTCCAAGCGAGCCGATACTAGAAAGAATCGTCACTAGTGTGACGTCAGGCATCCTGCACAAACCCACCATTTTTTTTTAAATCGGAGCTGGCGACAATGGGGACCGCAATTTTGTCCTTCACTGGACCGAGATTTTAGAAAATGTGAGCTCGCAGAATTACGCCGTACAATTGACGAAGTGCAGACGTTCCTCCGTTTGATCGCCGATGAAAGGACTGTATGTGTTGCGCAGTTTCGCGGCGGCGATCCGCTAAGAATCTCACCTACACTGAGGGAGTACTAACCGCGGTGGAAAACAAAATGGCGAAAAAGGAGCAGGTACCAAAGGTGAGTGGAGTCGGGCCGGGCCAACCCGAATATAATGCAAGCATAATCAAAACTCAAGACTCAAGTGCCAACGGTTGAGCATCGCGTACAGCAATGATGGAAACTGAAGAATCAGACAGCCATGAACTGGATGACTGCTTTACACTACATGCATCAAATGTATTTAACACAACTACTCATAAAATGTCAATGTACACTGCCTGGCCAAAAAAAAAAGTCGCCACCTGGATCATCATGCCTAGTGCCTACTGTACAAGCCTGTGGGGGCAGTGCTATGATCTGGGTTGCTGCAGTTGGTCAGGTCTAGGTTCAGCAACAGTATGTGCTCAAAGAATGAGGTCAGCTGACTACCTGAACATACTGAATGACCAGGTTATTCCATCAATGGATTTTTTTCTTCCCTGATGGCACGGGCATATTCAAGAAGACAATGCCAGGATTCATCGGGCTCAAATTGTGAAAGAGTGGTTCAGGAGCATGAGACATCATTTTCACACGTGGATTGGCCACCACAGAGTCCAGACCTTAACCCCATTGAGAATCTTTGGGATGTGCTGGAGAAGGCTTTGCGCAGCAGTCAGACTCTACCATCATCAATACAAGATCTTAGTGAGAAATTAATGCAACACTGGATGGAAATAAATCTTGTGACATTGCAGAAGCTTATCGAAACAATGCCACAGCGAATGCGTGCCGTAATCAAAGCTAAAGGCGGTCCAACGAAAATATTAGAGTGTGTGACCTTTTTTTTTGGTGGCAACTTTTTTTTTTGGCCAGGCAGTGTATTTGTGTGTAGTATGAGGGCCTGTACATGTCTATAAGCTAGTTTATCACACAAAGCGGTTTACTGTTACGCCCTCATATCCAGTGCTGTCGATGTAGATGTGCGGAAGTTTAGTCAGCGACGTTTTCTGCTAAATTATCGCAACTTCATCACGGTCATAGATTTTGGTTGATTAGCAACAGCAGGCCCGACAGCAGCGCTACACCTCCCAAGCACCTTGTATTAATGGACGGAAGCGGCACGGCTGGCGTTTTCCATGCATTCGTAGACGCAACATGTTAATGCCCCTTAAAGCTGCAGCCAACTTACAGCAACTGTTCAGAAGCAGGGAATGAAAGTAAAAGAGTTAAAAGGAAGAGGTGGGACTTTCTGGGAAATGATGGCAACACTACCAACACCATTAACGCCCATTTAATGACAAAATTCCTGCTTTTGAGTTGCTCTCCGTTGCTTTCGGCAACAAGGGATCTATCAACGGTCCCACTGAAGATAAAAATCTTCAGCCCATCAGAAGCACTTGCAGCCACATCCACAGTTCACAGTTCCGTGTGTTTATCGACTAACAACTCGTGAAATAAGTCCTTTGGGCGTAAGCACTTTTCCGAACCACCTCGAGCTTAATTAGCATGCGGAGTGCAGTGCGGCAGGCGGAATTGGCCGCCCTCAATCTGCCTGAGCCACCTTCAGCTTTAGGCGGCGAGACCCGGCGGGCTGCGGGGCTTCAATAAATGTCGCGGGAGAAGATGATCACAACTCAATTAAGTTATGCGCTAAGCTTGAAGGGCTTAAATAAACATGTGATGGAAATATTAAAACGACGACAAACTGGTGTAGTAGAAAAAAAACTATGGCTAAAAAATAAATACATTTAAAAAAAATAAATAAAAAAAAAACAGGCCCTGATGCAACTTGAAAACCATTTGAATTAGTGCAATTGTGTGAATAATTTGTCCAGATGTTGAATTTTTCATTGATGACTGAACATTGCATATATACAATAAATCACCATCACCCCCCCTCCCCCCCGTTTCTTTCTTCTTCTTCTTCTTTTTTTTTTTTCCCAGAGAGAGGCACTTAGCAGCAGTTGGTGTGAATAAGAGTAAAAGTAAAATGCAGGTGGCAGAAGTAGCCCAAACAACAAGCTCTGCAGGAACCAAGGGCATGTGGGCTATAGAGCTGCTGGGGCGGTGGGTGGGGGGGGTGGGGAGGAGGGAGGGGGGGAATGACAGACTGCTGTTCAACTCCATTAGCTGCTATGTGAGAGGGGTGCATCTAGCAGCACACGACCTGTGAAGAATCTTAGATCTCACTCTATCTTGGAATGGGGATTGCCGCATTAATTCTGGGAAACTGTAATCTCTCAAGCAAATCAAATTACTCTCATTAAGCGCAAGAAGAAAACTGCCTCTGTAATAAGTATGTATAAAAAGTATTTATTACCAATAATCACCCCTTTAATATGAGCCGGCTTACAACGGCTTTTATTTTTGCTGATTAAGTTTAAAAATGGGGGAAACAAGGAAGGGCACATGCTCACGGACGCGTAGACGGTGCTCACACACACACACACACACACACAAGCAAACACACACACACACACCTACACTCATACACACCTCAATGGAGTTTATGAGAGTGGTTGATACAGTGATTAAAGGGGAGGGTAGAGGGACACAGTGCTTGAGGGCCTTGGAGAGGACGTGCCTCGCCTAGTCATAAAAACACACCTCTGTCTTTAAGCCAGCACCAGAATCGCTCTCGGTGGGTTCACTCGGAGGTGAACCGCTAAAAGGATTTACATGCAAAGCAGCACATGTCATCGCCCAGACAGCGCGCCTGCACACGTAGCGTTGCACCGCGACTTGGCATGCGCCCGCTGACCGCCGCATATTGGCAGCGGCGTGCGAGGTCGACGGCCTGACCGGCGGCGGCGGCGGCGGCGGCCTCTCTCTGAACAACGCTGTTTCTGAAATACACACAGCTGCTGCAGACTTCTTCTCTTTTTTTTTTCTCTCCTTCCTTTGCATAATTTGTGTACCTACAAGCCTAACTACTCCACCAGACAGCCAACAGTATGTTAATGTTATGCATTATGTTTTTTTTATGAACAGTAAATAAAGCTAAATAGCACTGTGGGTTTGATGACTCTGGTGGGAGGTGAAGTCTTTGCTCTTCTTCCAGGATGTGACATCATTCCACAGCGAGCAGGCTGCCAACTATAATTGCCCTG
>NW_027176441.1:35640-67118 GCF_023349555.1 Cebidichthys violaceus
GAATACAACAACTTGCCATCTGTGGATCTGCATCCAGCGAGGCTTCCCTACCCAAGTTTTGTCTCCCCCCCCCCCCCCCCCCCCCCCCCCCCCCCCCCCCCCCCCCCCCCCCCCCCCCCCCCCCCCACTGATTCCATTTAGTCCTCAAAACACAGTTACCCCACTCATAAGGAGGGCATAAATGTGAGCGAGGGGCTCCAAACACATATTTATGACACGTCGGGACGACCGTGATGGGATCCTCGAGCATGAAATCTAGATCCAAACCTTATTACCGCGCCACCGCCGGTAGAGGAAAAGAGGGGCTCGACATCCGAGCAAGTGGTGAGTGTTATGATTCATGAATATCAACCTATTACCACGCCACAAGCTCGGGTAAATTAACAATAAGAAGGGGGGGTACTGGGAGAGGCAGACTCCGGTGGCGAAGCTGAGTAGATCCATAATTTTTCGGGGGAAAAAAAAAATACACAAACCAGTTTGTCTCCGTTTGCGCGGAGCCGAGCGAGAAACTAAATAAAAAATAAAAAAAGAGGAAAGGCCCGCTGAGCTCAGACAATGACGGAATGTGCCAAAGTAAGGCAGGCCGCGGTATTTTTAGTGCAACTCGGGGGCCGATAGAGACTAAGTAAATAGAGAAGTCTAATGAGTTTAAAATCCGGTTGCACATGAACGGAATAGTAATTCGGGGATGTGGAGCCTCTTTTAGGAGCGCGTCGCCACACATTTCCTCGGCGACTTCTCCTTCATTCGACTTTGATAAATCTCGCTTCTCGTGTGGCTCTGGCGCCCATTAACTCTGCGGCGAGAGGACAGACACCAGGAGACGAGGGGGCCGTCTTATTCTGACCACTCAATGCACAGAATAAAAAAAAGAAAAGAAAAAGAAACACTGCTTCCCTCAAGCTCATCTCACCAATTAGACCTGTCAAACGTGCACACCCGAAGAGAGAGAAAAAACACAACTCCAATCTATGGGCATCCTATGGGATCTGCAAAAGCACTTATTGTTTTAAACATTACTTAAAGTGTGTCATATATTTTTAATCATCTTTTACTAGAATTCATGTAAGGGCTGTTCCCCCGGGGGTTTCTGGGGCGGTGCGAACTCGCCGAGAGGAAATGTGTCAGACGCATTTTCCTGGGGAAAAAAAAAAACCCAAAGGCTGGCCTTAACGAACTCGCCTAATAATACTGCGCACCTACGCCAAGAGAGGACAATACTATCAGAGGCGCCGTCAACTCACCGCGGTGCACACCCCACAACATGTAGGAGCTCGACACACAAAGTAAGCAGCTAGCTACCGACGAGTTAAGTCACAAGAGCGTGGTGCATTCATTAGGATTTCCTCTGTGGCCTAGCCCCTGTTATCTGAATGACTCTTACCACTGTTAGATGTTGGTCTACGGACACAAACACACCGCAGGCCGAGGGCTCCCGCCTCTATTGTTTAGAGTTAATCGCACACAGATTAAGTTGAGCTATTGATTTCGCCAGATTAACCTTGAGGTCTTTAACACAGTTTTTTTTTTTCCCGTGCGATTAATTCGCACGTCAATATATTTTTTCCAACTGTTGTTTTTTGTCATGAGTACTTTCACACTTCATGCGGCGAAATGGGATTTTTTTTCCTGAGCTTTCTTACAGGGAATAAAGGAATCGACCAATCGCGGTGTGCGCACACAGAGGCTCCTCATTCCGAAACCAAGAAGGCAAGATCCGCTCTTCCGCTCTTACCTTTCAAAATAAAAGCACTAGATATACACACTGTGTAACTACTGACCAGAGGGAACAAAAATTCCCTCGGTGCATTTGGAAACTTATTGCATTGCTGCTTAAGAAAGGACTAGTCGTATACATACAATAATAATAAAGCAACGTTGATTCTGTTCTTAGTTAGTTGGTGTCTTAATTAATCGTCTTTTTTTCACCTTCATTACATTACATTAGATTACAGTCATTTAGCAGACGCTTTTATCCAAAGCGACTTACAATAACAATTCACTCACAATATAATCAAAAAGAACCGATAAGCAGTATCGATAAGAGTACTAGTAGTGATAAAATCCTAACGACACCATCCCTACCGGTGTGTAACGGTCTTTACACATGAAGTGCAATGGCTATTCTACTTCAGTAGTATCTACCTACTGTTGGTGCTCAGTGAGAGTTTAAAACACCTGATTTTGCCATCAGTCATCTGCTTCCCTGTCATTGGTATGGGGGGTGGTCTTGTCCATTGACCCCCCCCCCCCCCCTCCTTGCTTGCTTCTGAAGGAGCAATCCCTCCTCTCCGTGGTACCGGGGTCGTTTCAGCCTAAGAAGCGTGTTATTATTTTAAAAGCCTCGGCTTCTCAGGGAGAGCACGGAGAGGGTTAAACAGGAAGGGAGTTTGTGGCTTCCATTAAGCAGTTAAACTGAAGATAAAGGGCGAAGGGGCTAAATACCAAAAGACCTTGCATGAATTCTGCGTTTTAATGGAATCAGGTTTTAACAACTCTTTTTTTTTTTCTTTTTTCTTTTGGGTTAAATACAGCCCATGTCAGGAGGATGCGTCCCACTCATAAAGCAGCACAATGACAATGTACAGTGGCACTAATACAAGGACATAGTTCATCATGACATTTTCTGCAATTCCCAACTGATTAGGGTCATTATGTTGGAGGCCTGATTTATGTTGTCATTTCCTCTCACCGATCCTGCATCAATGAATCTTAATGAATTGGTAAATAAGGGTGAAGATTACACTGTGTGACACCGCAACATTTCTCACCCTCAACGGCCGAGATTTATGTAGCCAATTAGAGGCTAACAGAGAAATTGGCTGGCAGAAAAAAAGAAAAAAAAAATGATATTCTTTATGGTAGGAAACGGAGAGCATTCTCGGTGAAGGGCAATTGTACTGTCAGTGTTGTGAGTCCATAAAAACCGGCCTCCGAGTCCACCTTCAGGACGCGGATGTGAGGGGCAGCTTTGGGAAACCGCCGCAGAGAGAGAGCGAGTCCTTAGCATTCACACGGCGGGCCTCTCTGCCGCGTGTTTGATCGGCGTAAATACGCCCCCTGTGTGACAAACATGTTTACCTTCTCACCGCAAACATCAGACTATCAGACGGCCGCGAGGTGCTGCTTCTCTAATGAAGACACGGGAGCTTTTTTTTTTCATCGAGGCCAGCCGTGTCAGAAATGTGCCTCTTTTACACCCGACATCAAAAAAGAAAGAAAGAAGAAAAGAAAAGGAGCAAGAGTTGTTTGCTCTAAACATTTGATAAGGTGATTTTTTTCAATTAGTTTTTTTTGGGTTTTTTTGCGAGGAGATAAAGTGAAAGAAATGCCCTTCATGTTGTTCTCTCAAAGGAGGAATATCAGAACACTCCTCTTTGAAGATATCTCTGATCAACACACAGCACATGACACGTACAATATGATTAATGGGGCTCTTTAACCGGTCCTGGGTACATCGTTATCACAGCCCGCGATAGTTTGTGTTTCTCAGATGATTATGGCGAGGGACAAACATCTTCTTTTTTTTTTTTCTTTTTTTTTTTGTGTATCAATATTACAAGTACGAATAGCTCAGCCGCTTATTAATGCCAAGTTCTTAAAAGAATACTTAGATTTATAATGAGAGCTTTATGTGTCACATATTGTGACTAGATTCAGGCGCGAGGAAGCGGGGCTCCTCCACATCAAACACGCCGGCCTGCTATTAGGCGTCCGGGATGCTGAGCGACGCCGCGCGGGAAAAGGGGGCGGAAAATTAAAGCCGAAGCGACGCAGGAAAGGGCTTAATTTACTGGCATGTACGGTATGCAAATGAGATTACTCTCAGCTTAACTGCATCATTTATGTCCATAATAACGGCATCATCATTACAGGGCTCAAATTAAATTACACTGTAATTAGCATATCAAAGTGATTGGTTAAAGTTGAAAACAAATACGCAATTTTGTTAATGAACATCTGTAATCGCCGTGTAGACTCTCGGTTTGAAAACATCCAAAACAAATATGTGCTTTCGGAGAAGAGGGAGGAATATCCCACCCAAACGGCACGCCTGTCTGTCCGTCCGTCCATCTGTGTGTGTGTGTGTGTGTGTGTGTGTGTGTGTGTGTGTGTATGTGTGTGTGTGTGTGTGTGTTAGTGTGTGTGATGCTGGTAGGATGAGGGGGTGGGGGTTGGGGGTTGGGGGGGTTTGGGGTGGGTGTGTTACCTGGAGAGCTCCACACTCTCAGGATATATTTCCCAAACTCCAGGAGATCAAAGATCCAATTTCCCACACTTGCCACTTTCGGGAGCTCATCAATAAAATACTAATCACTTCACGCCTGATTCTGAGAATGGAGCCGCAGCCCGGAGGCTTAGGGGAGGCTTCCATATCACAGAAAACACCTCGGCTCCGAGTGTCTTGACTGTTGTTGAACGCACACACACACACACCACACACACACACACACACACACACACACACACACACACACACACACACACGTAGAATTTGCAGTCAGGTTGATCCAATAGCTGTCCTGTCTTTTCAACCCCCCCCCCCCGCCTCCTGATAGACACGGAGCGTTTTTAAGCACCGTAGAGCTCAGAGAGCACTTCCTCACACCTTGATTTCACCAGCGTGTGAATGAGAGTCGACCTCTTTCTTGTCGCACTTCTATCGTCCCCCGCATCGTTGTAGTTACTCTACCTACAAGCCCACCTTTGTTTCCCGCTTTTTCACTATCATTTTTTTGCTTAATAACTCAACATAAAAGGGTTTATAAAAAAAAAAAAAGGGTAGTGGTGTGCGAGCGCCAGAAATGCACTCGTCAAGTTCTCAAGAAGTGGCCTGTTATTTTATTCATTAAGAAATCCATTAAAAGGCCTTATTCCTCGCAAGTATGTAAGAGATGTGCCTTTCAAGGTAGAGCTGGGCAAATCCACTCCATCAGCTAACGGCACTCATTACACAGAGAAGCCGGCTAATGAAGGCGCGGTGGCCGGCCGATCCCCTCGCCCGGCATAAAGCCCTATGAAATGCTAATATCTCACTTCTAATTAAAGCGCACTAAGTCAAATGCACCTCCGCGGCTAGCAGGCCGGCAACATCAATTTTTTATTTTTCCAACACCCCGCGCTACACCCGGAGATGTGCCTGAGCAACGTTGCATTAATTCATATTTAATACCCCCGCTGCCTTGCTATCTGCCTCTCCTCTCTCTCTCTCAGCTTTACACTGTGAGCCGGCACATCGCTACGCCTTCTACCTGTCCAGTTCCTCTGCTTTCTTTCTGCTTTTGTTGTTGTTGTTTCACTTTAAAGAGCTTCAAGAAATAAACACATATGCAGACAACAGCCTTTCTGCGTGTGTCACAGGGGAAAGGTCGGGGGGGGGGGGGGGGATATAGCAGCCGCTCCACCTGTACACGTTTACAGTATTTACACGTCTTTGCCTGCAAGTATGTTTACGAGGGAAACCTGCCGCCCTTCTCAGAAACTGACCTTGAAGCCGGTAAACAAGCCTTTCACAAAGTTCATTAACGTCAAACAGGCTTTATTCTTTCTTCCCTCCTCGGATCATGAAAACAACAACAACAGGAAAAAAAAGAGAAAAAAAAGGGTCTGCGCCATTAGCTTAGCAACAAAATATGCCGGCAATGAAGTGGAAGTAATGGTTAAGCCCGAGCAAATACTGAAAAAAATAATTGACAGTATGTTCGTTGAACTGCGCTCCAAACTAAATACGTGACGTAACGGAACTTTATCATCGCAAGTTAACCTACGACTAACTACTCCACCACTTAATTTACAGCTCCTTCTGTTTGTAATACGCCTCACAAATATTAAAGTCACTGTGACTCAGAATGTGTATTTACACGCTGGTCTATGGCCAACGAGATGAAAATCAATGATTAAAAAATATATGTCTATATTGAAATTGTGGAATTAAAAAAAAAAAAAAACATGACTACATCTTTTGCAGCTATTTCTGTTTTTAGTTATATACAAATAGTTTTATGTGTATTGCATCATTTGCCAAAGAGTAGCAGCGAAACGCATGAATTTAAAGGTCAGGTGTTAAGAACATATCGCATAAAGTCTCGTTTGATCCCGGCCCAAGTATTTTCCCAAGGATTCTCCGGCTCTGTGCTGTGTAAATCACGCGGCCTGACCTTCTACATTCCTCATGCTCCGTCCTCCCCTTCATCCGCAGGCACAGATAATCACTGGGCAAAATATCATAACGTGAGGATTTTAGGATTGAGGTGAGGCTGCCGTCATCCTCCTCCACCAGCTGGGGAAAAAGAAAGCGCATCGTGCATCTGAAAGAACCCCCGTTTCCACCTCCTGCCGGACGAAACCCCCCGCGGAGAGGCGGGCTGACCCTGAAGCCTAACGGCCTCAACGCCGCAATCCACGGAGGACCTCTCCCGGGGGATTGGCAATTTGAGTAACGCCCAGTTTTTACGATTTTGATGAGATTTTATTCAGATTTTATCTGGATTTTGATCTGATAACACCGCTCACTTCTGCTCCTTTCACACAAGCTGCTGTTGCTTACAACTTTCCCTGGACTTCATGGGTTGAATGACCACTTTATTCAACCTGCAATAACAAGCAACACGTACATACAGCAACAAATGTTGCTTCTGCAAACTTCAGAACAAAAGAGCCAACGTGTCTGCAGGCTTTTTTTCTCCGAGCCAACGTGGTTCGTGGTTTTCATCCAAGTGATCATAAAGGAACTCTAAGCGCCGCCGAGATGTTTTCCAGGTCAAACGTAAGCGCCGGCTTCGGGCCGAGGGCGTGACCTGCAGCTGAACTGGCCTCTGCTCGGCCACAGGGAGGAGGAGGAGGAGGAGGAGGAGGAGGAGGAGGGCATGCGGCCACTCCAAACACATCGCCCCGCCCCCTGATAAATAACTTTAACACAGCAAACAGAGGCCCATCCGTCAACCGGCACATAGCCAACACCGGGACAGGGGAACAGGGAGATCGATGGAGATAGAGACGACAAAGAAAGACAGAAGGAAGGGGGGGAGGAAAGAGAGAGAGGGAGAAAGGGAGAGAGGGAGAGGGAGAGAGAGCGGGAGAGGGAGAGAGAGAGAGAGGGAGAGTGAGGGAGAGAGAGAGAGAGAGAGAGAGAGAGGGAGAGAGGGAGAGAGGGAGAAAGGGAGAGAGAGAGAGAGAGAGAGAGAGAGAGAGAGAGAGAGAGAGAGAGAGAGAGAGAGAGAGAGAGAGAGAGAGAGAGAGGGGAGGGCATCTAACATAGCAGAGTAGATAAATATCACACGGGAGCCAAGTACTGTAAGGCTGTGAAAAGCCAGGCTTTTTTGCCGAGCTGTGACATTTGTTCTTATTGTCTAAGTGGCAGCTGAAAGCCAGCTCCCTGCGAGAGGGGCCCCTCGGCTCGGCTCCGGCACCGCTTTGACAGGGAGGTAACCATATTAGGACGCGTAAGGTAAAGTAAACAATAACATAGTTGCAATGAGATGGAAATTTTTCAGCTAATGGTGTTTGTCATTCCTGTTTCAGTGCACTGAGCAGCCCTGTGTTCTCACTGGCCGGCCAGAGAGACGTTGTTTATGAAAACACTCGCGGGGGCCCGAGGCCAAAACCAGAGCAAAAGAGGAAAACTGTAAATTAATAGCAGTTAAAAAAAAAAAAAAAAAAAATGCCTCCACCTTCCTTCATTTGATTACATAAATAAAGCCACATTTGGGTAGCAATAGCCTCTCGCTTTCAGAGTCCCACTCCGGGCCGCGTCCACAGGAAGGCGGCTGAATTTGAAGAAAGAGGCATATTTTCCCTCTTTCGTTTGGCGCTCCAGCCGCTCCGGTTCATCGTCTCTCACAGATACAAGCTGCTCAAAAGAAAACTGGTGGAATCAACTTTCAAAAGACACAAAGCTGGAAGCTCCATGTTTCTTAGGCTGAGGGTACAAATAGCAGAACTAGAGCAAAAAAGAGCTCTCTACAGTTTGCACGTGGGATTCCACTTCCTTGATTCGTGCTTTGGTTGAACAGCCAATTTTCATTGAATTTGCACTTCACATGTCGTCGCTAGCTAGCAGACATCTGTAAGGAAAAAAACTATTCATAAAACCCTACGCCCCATGTCGGAGCAGATGAATTAACTCAATGCCTTCTAAGACTGTTTTTAAAGGACCCTCGAGAACCCTGTATAGTTAACAGAAACATATGGGAGCATATATATTTATGCCAGCAAACATGATGATGATGCCTCCAAATTTGTAAATTTTTTTGGAATACCTTACTTGAAGGAAACTTCACAAGCTTTTCATACAAATCCCCTTTTTATTCTGTTGAGGAATCAAGCTGAACAATAAAAACAGTAAAAAAAACAATCCCAAATCCAACACTACAGGCAAAGTTATGATTTATATACAAAATACAAAAATTCAGTCCAAGTTGAACCAAATTTGTCATGTTGACTTCATATTCGGTGAACTTTGACACGTAAATTAGCATCGTTACCCTACAACAAACCGTGTTGCCGGAGAGTCCAAGCTTCCATCGCGTTTTATTAAGAGTATAACCTGCTCCAACAAGCAGTGAGCAGAAAATTATGAAACATGTTAACGGTACAAACACGTATTTTGAATAACCTGAATTTAGCAGTAGTAGCTCGCTAACTGACCCGCTAGCCCTACGAGGCGCAGAGACGGATTTCGAGGAGTCAATTCCGCCTTTAGTGCGAGAAGTGTTTGTTAATAAGAATAAGTATTATTTATTTATTTGAGTGGCCATTCAATGCAGACTTCCAATACATTCAAGGCTTTAATATTTGCTTCAAACAGTCACATTTTGGCTCAACCGGTATTGAGACTGAGCACAATGCCAGTGTGGACGATGTCATTTCCACATACTGAACTTTCAGATTTCTCTGATACAAGAATGTTTCACTTGGCTGTTTCACTCTGGTATTCAAAATATGTTAACATCCTCCAGACAATGAGAGAATATATATATATAATGTCAATCAGCGCAGTGGACAGACTACTGGCTGAGTGAAATAACTGAGGTACTATTTGACATGCCTGGTTTCAAATGCTCCATTTCTGACTCATTTCTGCAGCTTGTCCAGAGATTCATTGTGCTCTACGAGTCGCTGTCGGACCTCTCGTCTCTGGCTGTGGTTGCCACGTTCTCTCCTCCAGGTTACGAAAAGGAGAGAGTGCATGTTTGTGTGTGTGCAAGAGGGGAAAACAAAGACTCATATACAGTATTTTCCAGTCTTTATGACTCCTACTGCTTACTCACCGACTGAAACCTCAGCGTGTGTCTCTCTCTCTCTCTCTCTCTCTCTCTCTCTCTCTCTCTCTCTCTCTCTCTCTCAGCCTCGTTCCTAATCTCACACCGAAATACGCAAGCTGTTTATTTGCGTAGGGCTGAAGCCATTCCATTAAGTAGCCCCGCCAGGTGCTTTATATCCCTAAAAGGGATTTGTTTTCTAAAATAAACGGAGAAAGCAACGGACTGCCAAAGTGATATTTACCATGACGTGAAGTGATTGCAACAAAGTCGAAACTATCCAAACAAGAAAGACTTGCGCCTTGTAGGAAACTTTTTTTTGTCTCCTTATTTATTATTATTTCCTTAGATAGTCAGAGACTTTCTCTAGTCCGGCTGGAAAGCACAAACATAAAGTGTGGTAACATATAACTGTATAATATTGTTTTGGGGAGCGGAGGGCAGTATATGTTTGATATCCCAACAGTTACAGTACAGTATATTGTTTTGCAATAAAGGCAGTTGGGACAGATACCTCTGTGTAGTACAACAAATCAATCCATGGTATTAGTTCCATTTCATCTTTTTTCTGAAGCGGAGACACGAGGCCAAAGCTACTTTTGTGATTTTCTTTTCATCTCGCCGTAAAACAACTCATCTCAGATGGCGTTTGCTTACTTCCCGTCGCGTTAGCCGCGCGCACCTGGTGGCGGGAAGACGTTATCAAAGCTGCTCGGACCGACTTCACACGACCGTCGGTACGACTCCGACCAGAAGGAAGGAGCGCTGATAGAAAAATAGATTGAAACTCGCCAAACCGCATTTTTTTTTTTTTTACCTCAAAACTATATTTCAAGTAAAGCCTCCAGATAACACATCTGCGATCTGGTTATCGGCGGCGGGGGGGGGGAATCCTCTTCTGGCTCCGCGCCGGGGAATGATAACTCACAGGAAAAACTTGTTGGGGATGCAGGAGAAGAGAAAAGAAACAAAAGAAGAATGTTGCTCTATTGTGTGACATATTGCACTCAGGCATGAGGCGTGCGGTTAACGGCGGCAAACCTGTTTAGCGAGACAATACAGAGGAGCGGGGCGATCTGCCAGCCTGTGTGTGTGTTCTGATAGCGGCTGAGAGCATCAGATAGGCAGAGCAGACGGCGGCCCGGTGAGGGTGTTTAGAAGGCTTTGACACATCCTGTGATCTCAATCGACAGGGGAGGAAGAAAAAAAAAGAAAAAAAAAGAAAAAGGCCGCTTTACGGCTCCGCCTCGCCTCTACGATCATTTTTCATTTTCACGTCGACGTGCATCCATTCCGCCTGTCACCGCTTTTTTTAACTACAGCAGGTCGTCTCTCTCCCCCCCCACCCCCCCAACGAGCTCGGAGAGTAGATTACGGTACTCGCGGTGCATTCAAAAAAAAAAAAAAACACAGGGCAACAAAAAGCGCCGCCGACAGAGGCGTTTAACTTTTCCTTCTAGGAAATCTCCCCCATGTGGCACTTTTGCCGCGGCGAGTTGTTTATTATGTCCCGAGCTCGGCGTGAGCGATTAAAGGAGGCCCTTAAGAATCAAAGTGTTATAAATGCATGGAAACACAGCCAGCTGTAAATGCCACAGAATTAGAAGCTTACCAAGCCTAATACTAATACAAGGCAATTTTCAGCTTGATGCTGATATAAAGAAATTACTTTTTTCTTTTTTAAAGTAAGCAATAAACGCAGTCAAGGGAACTATTACATCCCGGCATAAATCTGCACACGACCTTTCTGTGGGTCCAACTCGTGAATCCCGCTTGTTTATTCTCAACACTGGATTAAATAAAGCAACCTCAACAAGCTACGAACTGAGGCAATTTAAAAGCCGAGGCATTTACAGGAGGGCGAACTGAGGGACGCATTACGAGAGGGACAGCGTGATGCGTCCTTTCTCTGTCCCTTACGCGGATTCATGAAATTCAAATGAAGTCCGGCGTGAGTAACGGGAACAGTTTGGAAGAACCGGCGTGTTTTCGGGCGTCTGAGAAGATGCTCCGAAAAAGAGGCACTTGGATGTCACCGGGTCCGAATAAATTGGCCGGGAGAAAAGCGTCGTATCAATTAACGATGAATATGTTGGGTTTTTTTTTTAAAGTATAGCTGGTTGAACTGGACACAAACATGAGCTCCTTCCTCTCACACATACATTAGAGTCTGTTGCGCTAACACACAGTTAATCCCAAAAGCCGCTTCAGGGATTTCTGCATTAGCGACAAAATCGGAAAGTTGTGTCAATCATTTTGCCACATTAACAGCGACTCCACAACCGTTGTGGAGGACTTTTTTTTTTTAGGGGCTGATCTCACATCTTGAGCTGGGGGGGGGGGGGGGGGGGGCTGCTGCGGTGCAACGGGGGGACCTGACTATGCAGAGAATGCATTCCAGATAAACAGCAGCAACAGGAATCCACCACTTCAATTTGCTCCAAGTCTGTTTTCCAAAACGTGGGGGGGGGGGGGGTAATTGTCTGGATCTAATAAAAGAGGGAGGGTAGGCTGGTTAGCGTGTGTCGCGGTGGTGAGGGCCTCCTCTTCTCACCCGGCTGAAGTCCTGCAGCCATCGGCGACAGCAGCGACGACGGTCACCGCAAAACTCCACGGAGACGTTGCAGGGAAGTGCAATCAACCCGTCTATCCCGGATATAATTTGATTTATTACATTTTTTTATTGTGCTGTTGCTCAATGCTAAACTGTTTGTCTTTGGGAATCCAGGCTGGGTTCAGAGGAGAGTCGTAGGATTCACCTTGTTCTACAACGCTGTTTAAAGGAATGTATTCAAACAGTTTTGCATTTTGTTTCAACTTAAACAACAAGAATACGCAGCAGTATCCATCTCCATCTCCCCTCCATGGGCATGTTGTTGTGTATCTTTAATAATCATGTAATTAAGTCAATCACCGGAGTCTGTTGCTCTGCGATAGCCTCAAACAAAACAACCGTCGTTTGACCTGCGAGTCGCAACGTGCCGACGGAGAGGGGGAGAGAGAGGGGGAGAGAGAGAGAGAAAGAGAGAGAGAGAGGACGAGATAAAGACGGACGGAAAATAGACTGAGACAGAGAGATGACGGTGAGGATGAAGCCGTTGGGGGAGAGAAAACAGACACACGCCTTTCCTCAGAAGCCCTGAGTTCCTGGAGTGTGAACAGCGCGCACACACACACACACACACACACACACACACACACACACACACACACACACACACACACACACACACACACACACGCGCACAACACACACACACGCACAACACACACACACACGCGCACAACACACAACACACTCCTACTCCGCCTCACCAGCCAAAGGTTCACATCCTGCGGGCCTCAGCGGCTGCTCCGATAGGGAGACGGGTGAGAGGAGCAAACACCAGACATCCACCAGAATGGCTGAGATGCCAACAATAACTAGACCTCCTCCCTCCTCTTGTTTGGTAAACGTGGCGTTACCGTATTTCAGCTTTTTGCCCCGACATGTACGAACGCCACCTTCAGCAAACCTGGTTTTCCTACAAGCTCGTCAGCAGCGCAACATGATTTCTAACCACTTATCACACAACCAACTAACTCCACTGTGACCTTTAAAAGAGGGGGGGGGGGGGGGGGGGCTGTCCCTTTTATCGCTCGCCATGCTGGTCTCTAATCAGCAGCTGTCAGTGCACCTGTCCGCCCCCCCCCCCCCCCCCACCTCCCTCGCCCTCTTAGCCCGCACATAAACACTGCAAAAATACAGTACACAAACAAGACAACCACATCGCTTTTGAGTTAATTATTAAGCCGATTCAATACAGCACTCACTCGCACACGCAGGGACATGTGTGTGTGTGTGTGTGTGTGTGTGTGTGTGTGTGTGTGTGTGTGTGTGTGTGTGTGTGTGTGTGTGTGTTTACCTTCTGCAAGGACTTGCTTTTATTTAAAGCTATCTTCAGTTCCAGCGGTGGCGCAACAGCCTCCTCGCCCTGCGGACACAAGACGGAGCATTATTTATAATTATGGAATGATTACCGTGCTCGTCAACAGGCACACATCCGTGGCGAGAAAGTGCACGGCTGTAAACTAAGTGCCGCTAATAACAAGTTGCCCACCGGCGTGCGTGTTGACTCGGATTAGACACGCGCACAAACAGTCTCGTGGTATTCTGGGAAATCACGAGAGAGACAGAGAGAAATCAATTCCCCAGCATTCCTCTGGCGTTCACTTCCCCTTTGCGTTCGTGCGGCGCTGCGCCCGTCAGTGCACCTCCGCCTGCAGACAACATATTCGGGGCAGAAGACGCCCTCACACGTACCGTCCCGCGGCCGGCTGTCTGTCTGTCCCCGTTAAAAGACACGTCCTGCGACTTCCAACCTAGTCCGTTAACTACAACTGCACCCGCCGACGATAACGCATGTGAGCGGGCGGTTTATTTGCAAGACAAAAACTTGGGTGGTGAGCAAAGTGTACCTGCTCTGACCTGACTCAACCCCCCCCCCCCACCACCACCCCACACCACACACACACACACACACACACACACACACACACACACACACACACACACACACACACACACACACACACACACACACACACACACACACACAGGCCCTGATCTGCATGCACACAGCTGTCCTAACTGAGCACTCAACCCAGGCGAGGAAAGATGGGGGGAAAAAAGAGAAAGAGAAACAAAATCTTATTTTTATGGTAAACTGAGAAGTGACTGTGGGGCAATATCTCAGGTGCATTTGAATAAAAGCATTAAAGCATATCCAAATATGAAAGAAGAAAAAAAAAAGAAAAAGAAGCTCCCAACTCCCACTGTTCTTTCTTGCCGTTTACATTTGGCAGTCAAAACTGTGGCCAGGCGTGTTTATCTAAAGCAGACTGAGAAGATTAAAAAAAACACACACACACACACACACACACACACACACACACACACACACACACACACACACACACACACACACACACACACACACACACACACACACAGCGGTCTAACTTGCCCAGTTTCAGCATTAATTATGTGTTAAATGCCCTTGTTGAAAACGCGAGTCAACACGCGGCTCGCTCTGAACTCTACCGAGGGTTGAACAATCATCCAAAATGGACCATATTCCCACACAACTGCCCTATTATTGTGATTCATTACACTTCAATTAACATATCATCAATGGAACCGTAAATCAATGGCGAGTGGTGACAAATGACAGATATTTTCAGTTTCAAAACTACTAAACATCATTAATTCCCATCACCTGAAAGAGCCCCGGGAGCCAAATGAGTTTACCCAACGCATAACATCCATTTAGATAAATGTTCCATCATTTTAACGACGGAAAATTCGTATCGGGGAGGAAAAAAAAAAAAAGGCAACGACGGGATCCTGATAGCAGCTGTACGCCTTTTTCTCCTTGTAACCTAATGCCCATCTTGTGATGCCTAAACAGATAATTGTCTCCATTTCAAACAGCACAAAGCTGTAATGTTTTGCCATTCGGAGCGGTGGGGGTGCGGAGAACGCAGGGTGAGGATAAACAAGCACACGCTGCTTTCGCCCGGTGCCGGGGAAAAACCGAGCCCATCACGCACTCCCACATCGAGATTTTAGGGGATGGAACAAACTCCTGGTTGAGATAATTACCCACCCAGGTGGGTTATGTGCACGCTCAGCTAGAGGCTTCGGGCTGAGAAGGTGAATCAAAATGCAACAATTTCAAGTGACGAAAGGGAAACCGGGGAGCGTTGTGCCAGCTTCTCTTGTGGAGCCTTGAAAAGGGTGTTTGTAGGTGTTTAACAGAGCGGAGAGAAAATGTGACTTTTATTCGACAATAGAAGAAGAAAAAAAGCGCACGGCGAGACTGTGGCGTGCAATGGATGGCACGACCGTTAGCTCGCTACCTTCAGAGGACGACACCATCCAAATAAATATCTCCCTTCTCTATGCAAATACCACGCGTTACACTGTGGCGTGAGGAGAGGAAGGGAGGGGGAAAAAAAATAACATGCAAACACCGTATTTTCACATGAAATGGACAATCAGAAGGGTTTTTTGCTATGGTAATGAACCGCACTGGTTACAACTGAGCTCGAACAAAGACTCGTTTTATTCTGCCCACAAACCCTGTGAAGTGGACTTCCCTATTAGTGAGGGTGGGGTGGTGGTGGTGGTGGTGGTGGTGGGGGCAGGTCACAGCTTCACAATATGCTCTCTAGTCGTAGGTATGTTATCGCTGCCTTTGGCTTTGTTGTAAGATTGCATGTTCAAAATATGAATTAATACCCCCTCCACTGAAACGCAGCCCGATCCCCAACAAAAGGCCCGGCATTCAGCGCGGACGGCCCTTCAGCCCCTCTAATGGACGGGCTCTCCTCGCTCTCTTCACACGGCGCCGACACAAAAAAAAAAAAACCCTGACGAGGGCCCATGAATATTTACCACTAAAGTAAAGTTATTCCATTAATTACTCCCGAGCGCGCTTAGCACCGCATCCGCGGCTACTTCTGCGGCGGCCCGTTAATGAACCTTCACACGTCATTACCATATTAATTAATGCTCAACTCAATGGCTGTCAATAGGAGGCTGCCAGAGTTGGTCTCTCGCTTCTTTACAGCGGCGTCCCGGCGGTTGTTTCGATCGCTCAGTATCAGCACCTGGGCGAGATTGACAGTGTCCATTTATCATGCCGGGGCAAGGTTTGAATAAAACTGAAACAACAAAAAAAAGAAAAGAAGAAGGCTGGTGAATCCGTATTAAGGGCATTGTGTGACTAAGACGAGGGCGTAGTTGAAGTTCTGGGCTGTGTACAGTCAGTGATATCCACTGTGAGTACAGGAGCGTCGGTGTTTGTTTTAAGGGCGTGAGCGGGAGACTTTCCAAGTCGCTGTCTGCGCTCTTGAAACGCAGGAAAAATCTAAAGCGTGAGTCACTTCTCAAAAAAAGAAAAAAAACGCAGCTGCTCACTGTATGATCCGATCTGCAAAAAAAGGGGCTGAGTGCTACACCATTTCCTCCCTCTCTTTTTCTTCTTCTGGGCTTTTATTAAGAAGGGCCGATTAAATGAAAAACATGGTTTAGTCTCGTAAAGAGGAGGAGAAGAAAAAGTTTGAATAAAAAAATAAGTTGTTTTGATGTTGATTGGCAGGATCCTGGCGTTGTATTGTAACACCCACACAGACTGTAAACAACAGCGCTTTCTGACACGCAAACAGACTCAAAACCCACCAATTAAACCCAACTTCAATCCAGACAGCCCTTATTCTGGGCTCCTTTTTTTTTTTCTTCTTCATAAGCTTAAAAGGCAACAGTGCAGTCTGGTGAATGTCAGGCCTGTCTGATCCCCCCCCCCCCCTCTTTGATTCTTCGGACCTGCCCTCACGTTTTTGCTGAGCTAAGAACAAAGTAGCAGAGTGCAAACAGAGAGCTTTGCTGCCTTAACGCCAAGGAAGTGGAATTTCACTCCTAGCCCAAAACAAACAGGGCCACACATTTCTTTACGCTATTCAAATGAGCTCATTGAAAGGAAAAAAAAAATAAAGAATCCCCATCATGTGGATATCCAGTGCACCCCATAGTCTGTGTGCCTTAAGGAACTCTAACCTATTGATCCACTAGAGGAAAACGCCGCTTCTTTTGTCTGCGGGGAGGTCACAGCTGGGGGCGGCTCGGGAGTGAAATAAAAAGTCTCACTTTGCTCGTGAAATGAAATCAGTGGAAAGACGTTCGTCCCTGATCGCGTACGGCACGCTGCGGCGCACACAAAAGGGGGGCGAAAATACGCAGCGAGCATTATGCAATCCTATTTTTATCAAGGCCTGTCAGATAGGAGGACCGTCAATTCTGCCCGGCCGTATCGGGTTTCCACTCTCGTCCCGGGTCCCGGCTCCTCTCCGACCGCGGATCCTGAGCGCTATTAATATCAATAAGCTGCAGATTCCATTTCCCCAGACAAAGACAAAAGGGAGAACAAGAGGCGATGAGTGGAGGGAGGAACTAATACCCTCGCGCATCACCGTGGGGTTACCACTTACTATCACCTCCAACCCTGCTGCACCGGAGGGGAAAGGGGGGGGGCATTTCACACTCCTATGCAGGGTACCCATACACACACTTCACCCACATCAGGGCGATGCAAATACACGCGATGAGCTCCAATCATTTGTGAATTGTTAACTTACACAACACGGCCCTCCGTTAATCAGGCCGTACAACTGGGTTTCTTCTTCGTACCTCCCGAGCTCTTCTTCATTTTCATCACAATTAGTGTAATCAGGTGCTTCACAAGGCCAACACCTCTTTGGAAAGAGCACAGTCATGACAAGAGGCACAGGGAGAGTTCAAAAGATGTCTTTAGTGCGGTGTAATACTATAACGCCATGAATCCTATTTATTTTCTAAACCTAAGTTGAATTTCCCAAAGTGCCCACAAGTGCTTCCAATACGCTCCACATGCTGAACATATTGAACTATTTACATATTTACACTCCGCACGTTCATTCAAAGTTGCTCTGAATGTTGGTCATGTGACTCTTGGTCTCCATTGAGTCATTCATAGTTTCCCATCTTGCACTGAGGAGCGCAGAAGTCCATTTTTTTTTTTTTTACAGGATCTGGACATGTAGGATTAATGAAATATCACTATTTCAGCTTAGATTTGGTTGTTTCTCCTGATGGGAGCGTTGTCTGTCTGCACATGACTTGTTCGAGGACCGTCCGAAAGTTGAAAATGTGATGATAAGCTCTGTTTTTAGAGTTTCTGTCTATGATGAAAGGCGTATCTTTGGCGATTATTTAAATAAAAACAATGTTTTCAAACCTGCTGAAGGGTCGTGAGGTTCAGAGGCTCTCTATACGACATTCAGAGCATTAATACAGCATCAAACAACTACTCTATATGTAAAGACATATTGGAGTAACATCCAATTGGAGTCACTCTGCATCTCTGTGTTGTTGTCTGAGCGTCTACTTGCTTTGTTGACATGGCGGGACGGCAGCGTGCGCTTGTTCTGAGCATGTGAGCGACTGGCTAGCTAACGGCCGCGCTGCGCTGCGCTGCGCTGCGCTCATACACCAGCTACAGCTGTGTTAGCGCTGTTAGCGCTGTTAGCACCGTTAGCCGTGTGCTGCCGAACTCAGCCGTTGCCATGTTGAGAGCCTTTGTTGAGGCACTAGATATGATCTGAATTTGGAATTTACACCTTCAGGGAGACGGAGATAACATGTTTTTATGTTTTTAAGCGTATTTTATCATTTCGGCACTTTGACAGAACAAGCTTTAGATGTGAAATTACAACCCCAGACACACAACTAGGGCTGTAACTAACTAGTATCAGCATCGTCAATAAATCTGTCAATTATTATCACGATTAATCCATTAATCGTTTTGGAAAATAATGACAAACAGCCATCCCAGTGATCCGGTTCCATTGTTTTGTCCTACCAACATTCCGAAACCCAAAATTGTTTAGTTTGCTATTGTTATTTTTAAAAAGAGTGAACTCGCAGATTTTCAAACATATATAATTTTTGAATAATTAATACTCAATATAACACATCAACCATTTCAGCTTTACACACAACTTGATTTGATACTTCCTCAATTTGCGTTACTGCCCTACACTGAGACGAAACACAGCGTAGTGTCCTCCTACTGAGCAACGACAGCACAAACACACCGCCAGCTCTGTCAGTCACTCCCAGAAGAACACACCTCCAAACATGCGCTCGCATACATCCACCAGCGTCCCACGAAGGGAAGGCGAGAGAAGGAGGAAGAGGAGGAGGAGGAGGAGGAGAAAAATAAATAAAAGAGAAAGCATGGGAACGACAATGAAATCTTTACAGACTTACCCGCGATCAGTCAAACAGACTTTCATCGTGTTCGTGAAACTAGTATATTGATGCAGATTCCCTCCAAGCACTGAGTGTTTTCAAATCCACTTCTGAAGAGGAGGAGAAAGCTGCCAGTGGAAGTGTAGCAGCTATGGAGTAGTTGAAGTAGTGCGCGGTAGTTGAGTGTGTTTGTGTGTGAGAGAGAGAGAGAGAGAGAGAGAGAGAGAGAGAGAGAGAGAGAGAGAGAGAGAGAGAAAGAGAGAGAGAGAGAGAGAGAGAGAGAGAGAGACTGCAGTTGTTGAGAGGGACTGGAGGTATGTGGTCCAAACACAACAAAAGCTGGTGCCTTGCTCTGGATTAAATATGCAGGAGCCCCCCCCCCCCCCCCCCCTACCCTTTGCATAAACACAAACACTCAGCAAATGAAGAAGTGGCACAGAGCAGATGCCTGCTGAGAGCCCTACCTGTCCTGGCCTCTTTTAATTAGACAAGAGCAGGCAGAACAAATGAACATCAACGCGGTTACACGAGGCAGAACAAAAGGGAAGGAAGAAGGAAAAAAAAGAGACTCTTCCTCAATCCTCAAAAAATGTCCTTAATGAGAACAACAGCAGTTTATAGAGAAGCAGTAAAAAGGGTGCACACATTTCACAAGTCACAGAGAAGATATTACATTGTGTGTGTTTTTTTCCCTGGTATGAGTATGATTCTACATTCAAACAAACTTTGCAAACTACTTTCCTAATAACTTATTGATAAAATCCAACCGTCTGATATAATGGAAATGCACAAGAACGTGACCAGAGCATGAAGACCTCCACATGAAACTGTTTAATTACAACAACTAAAACACTAATTAAATTTTAAAATATCACATTTAATTAATTGAAGTAGGCCATTTTTTTTTTTTTGGGATGGGGCGGCTTCATTAAAGTACGTCCTGGATTAAAAAGAAGGCACCTTGTGATGCTTTAAGTCATCTTTACATACATGCTTCTCCTCTCCTCGCCTCTTGGTAGATAATAGGAAAAAAATAAAAGCTAATCAGCAGGAAAAAAAAAAAAAAGAAAAGATTTATACCAAGGTCCATTCAATGGCTTCCTTTCTAAAGTGTCTCAATTACGTCCCCACTTTCCTCCCTCCCTCGTGTTCTCTTCATCTCTCCGTCTCACCCTCTCTTTTTCTTTTTGCTCATTTAGGACAGGAATGCAGAAGTGTGTGGTGTCGGAGGGGAAACTCCTGGGAGAAAACTCCTGGGAGAAAACTGCCAGGCCCGTCAAGAGTTATAAAAAAAATGAAAATAAAAAAAAGAACACGCGGGAATGAGAGCTGAGCCCCGCCGCCAAATCTGGCGTCAAGACGCTGAGTGACACACACTGACGCGGCCAGTCAAGAAAAAGTCACTTTCGTGTGAAACCCTCTCGAACGGATCAGGGGACTCGGAGGGGAGGGGGGGGTGAGGTGGCACTGGGTAAAAAGGGGGAGGAATTGAGGGGTGAAAGGGAGTCAGAAAGAGAGAGAGAGAGCAGAAAACGAGACCTCTGGAAAATAAACAGGGTGTAGGGTTTCAAAGGCGGGGGGGGGGGGGGGACACAGGCATTCCATTGTTCAAGCCAATTATCAGTGGAAAATAATAACAACAGATGGATCCATAGCGGCCAACTTGTGCCGGAGCACCCCGGCGCTGGAGAGCAGATGATGAAATGTGAGAGTGCTGTTGGAGTGTGTGTGTGTGTGTGTGTGTGTGTGTGTGTGTGTGTGTGTGTGTGTGTGTGTGTGTGTGTGTGTGTGTGTGTGTGCGTGTGTGTGTGTATATATGTGCGTGGGGTAGTCACTCTCACACACACACACACACACACACACACACACACACACACACAGCTCCGGACACCAGATGTGAACTTCCACAAGGACAGTTAAGATATGTGCTCGGGTAGACCAGACTATGGCTCGGCCCACACCTGCAAGAGGTGGGCGTCTCGTGTGATGAACTCAGATCCATCCCAACGGTGGGGGGGTGGGGTGGGGGTGGGGGGTGGGGGGTGGGGGGGGGGTGTCACCTGGTGGCGAGCACATGCTCTGCTGCCAACAACGCGGAGCAGGAAGAACGAAGGGCCCCCGGAATTTTTTCTTTTTTTTTTCTTCTTCTATTCCAATAAGCTCATATCCCAGATGACCTGGTGCGATGTTTTCATTTGATGTTTTTTTTTTTTTTAGCCTAACGCAGACCTCATTGACTCCGGCTTCATTCACGGATCCCTCACATCAGCCGCAGACTGACAGGCAGCGGAGGGAGGGAGGGGGTGGGGGGGCTGCAACCTTAAAACAAAACCAATTCTCTCTGTGACTTGTCAAGGGTGGGAGATGTCAGCAGATAGCAGCACAAAAGATCTGCCCTTCCTTTTTTCACAAGAAAAAGAGAAGTTTTCGTTTCATTAACTCCAGACTAAAGCGTAATTATCTCCCCATAGACCTTAATCACCAACAGAAGGATAATAGAACAAAAAGCGGTTTCTTCTTCGGTCATTAAAGGGCTTCTTCTTTTTTTTATTTATAGTATATTATATATATATATATATATTGTTGTTCTTTTTTTCCCCTCCTCTGCACTTTAGATGAGTCCGTCAAATGACGCAAAAGAATCACGAGGGCACGAGTTCAGTCTCCTCTTCAAACAACGTCTGATAAACACAGATCTTCGCCTCTTTGACCTGACTGACGGGCCACAGAGAGGAGAGAGCAGCTCTCACACACACACACACACACACACACACACACACACACACACAGATGACTGAAGTGGCAAATGACTATGATTGAAAACGCTTGAAATGAAATCAGTTTCAACGGCCAAAACACCACTCTGAACCCCCCCCATATAATCTCAATGACTAACATTGCTTGAAGGTGCTTGTGATACTTAAATGATAAACCCCCGGAGAACCGCGCGTAAGGATTTCTATGGGAGCAGAAGAACAAAAAAAAAAAGAATGGAAAACTTTGCCTAGATTTAATTAGCTTATGAGAAATGATTGCTATTAGCGCATCTCGTCAAACGGGGGTTGAGGCGTTTTGCTGGAGGGCGGGGGGGGTTGGGAGGGGGGGTAAAGAGTCATATTTTTGGTCGATGAGGAGACAAAGGGCTTTCAAACAGGAACTGGCGAGCCATCAGCCGTTTTAGTGCACTGAGACTGAGGTCGAGTTAATTAGACTATTGTCATTTTAATCAGGACAGCTCGGCGGCCATCACTTCCTGAAAGAGCCAGTGGACTTTAAACGGCTGAGGGACTTTTGTGTGTGTGTGTGTGTGTGTGTGTGTGTGTGTGTGTGTGTGTGTGTGTGTGTGTGTGTGTGTGTGTGTGTGTGTGTCTCGGGCCCGAGGTGTCACCCAGCTATGGGTTATGGAGTATGGTCTGGCTCCTCTCACATGCTTAGAACATTAATGAGCTGGAGACACACCAAGGAAACAAAGACGCCCGGAGGATCACCAGGGGAAACTACTCGCCTCTGCTCTACTCATGTCTCTGTTCATTTGAAAAAATAATTTAAATATCAAATATTTGAAATAATTTGCTTCTCCCTGGCTATCAGATTCTGAATAGAGAGTCTTTCATGTCGTCGTTATTATGCTCTTCACTGGCATTAGCATTTAAGACATAATCAATGTGGCCATATTTTTCGAGGTGCTCGCTATTATGTTACAATAATGGTTTATTTCTTCCGGATTTCCATATTTTATGAATACAATCGGAAGTTCGTAATGACAAACCAAAGAATGGCAAATGATATAGCAAATCTTTGCTGAATATCATTAATCTAAAAAGGGGAGTTTTAATCAAATCTGACAAAAGGACTGGATTTACTCCGGACTCGCCTCCATTTGCTTTGTTCCACCTTTAGTGTAAAAAAAACATAAACTGAGGTGGCAGTGGAGTTCGGCCACCAGCTCTCAGGAGGAGGAGCCGGACGCTGGTGGAGCTCTGTCAATCAGCGGGGGGGGGGGGGGGGGGGCGGCCGGCCAAATACCAACGGCAGAAGATCTTTGGAGGTTTTCCCCCTCTGGGCGGAGCTCAGGTCATCGGTGGACAAGGTGACGAAGGTAACCCTGCAGACGAATGCCGGTGAGCTTCCCCGTCAGCCCCGGGGCAGAACCGGCCAATGACATCAGCCCGGCGTCCGGGTACAAAGTCGACTCCGGTGCCATATTTCATATTCACCGACCTCGAGGGGAAACCGCATTACAAAGGGATCGGAGCGCTGCTATTTGACTCCATGCCACTTTTGAATCTTTTTTTTTAAACTGCGTCTGTTTATGATGATATTAATAGTTCCGTAAGTTCATCGTTTCTAACATTAGTCATTAATATTTCACAGGGAGTTAATATTAATCTGATCAGAAATTATCTTCCCTCAATAATTCAATGTAGGCATTAATAATTCAATAAAAAGAATGTTCAGCATATTTGAAAAGGGGGGGGGGGGGGACTGGAGACATTCAATAACGAAATGTGAGGAAACGAAGCCGAAGAAGTGGCATTACAGTTAGTTAGCTAAACACACTGACGTCTGAAACGCAGAGCGCTCCGGCTCCTTCCACCGCAAACCGGTCTGTAATCCGGACCTAAACACGCCGACTAACCGGGGGCCACAGGTCGCTGCATCTACTTGTGTGCATTCAGACGGAAGCCACACACACACACACACACACACACACACACACACACACACACACACACACACACACACACACACACACACACACACACACACACACACAGACTGTGAAGCCTCTGCGCCGCTGGAAAAAAAAAAGAAGCCCCAAACTGCCCGAGTTCCTCCGCGAGAGATTTACAGGGATTAGATGGTGAAATAAAGGCCTAATCTTTATTTGACAGGGGAGCCAATCTCTGGCTCACTGTTGAGGTGGGTCTCTCTCTCTCTCTCTCTCTCTCTCTCTCTCCCATCTCAGGCTTATTTAAAAACCACACTTAGGATGCACACCGAGCCTCACATGTGGTCTCAATCCAATTTTCATATGAAAAAACAGTATAATTTCTAAGTGTGACGATTGCATAGCGCTGGAAGGACGTATTCCATAAATGATGTGCTGTATTGGGTCACACAGCGTTACCTGCGTGCGAGTACATCTCGATGGCTATTTTCCTTTTGTAATTTTTTTTTTATGCCCGATTGAAAATCTAACCAGTCTCCATCTGCAGTTTAATGACAGATGGAAAGAGATATTTCACGGAGATGTACAATCGAGACTGATAAACTATTAAATCACGCTGCCGGACAATGACACCGGCTAAATTTAAACACAAAGTGAAAAAGGCGTCAAGTAACAGCCTCCCTCGCTCTGTAAATTATTCATCGCTGGCGGCTGTTATTGCGCAGCGTATAGAATTAAAAAATGTCTGCAGATTCCACTTAATTAAAGTTTGTGTGGATGGTGGCTACAGATGTCTCGGCTTGGACTGGAGATGTTTAACTACAGTGTCTATATATATGTGTGTCTGTCTGCTGAACCACAGAATCACTGCCGAGGTGATGAAGAAGAGCAGGGAGAGGAAGACTGCGAGGACTAATCCAGTGTTTCTACGAGTACAGTACCAGAAATCTAAAAAAAAAAAAGATCCAGCGTGACAACGATCGGAGGCATCATTCCGACACACACCCGGTTCTGTCGGTGGCACTGTTCTATTTTTCTTTGTCCGTTCGGCTCTTGTTGCCCACAATGCATCACTTCTGGTGAAGTTCCTCCACGGAAAGACCGACCAGAAACCAGCTGCCTGAGGAAAAAAGAGCACCACCAGAACACCTCGTTTCTGTAGTAAAGACTGCTCATTTAGTTTACCCGTTGCTCCATTCTATCTGATCCCGTAGTGCGCTACGAACGCCGATTTGTGTCTCCGCTATCAGATGTCTACTTTATCCTCCGCTGTGATCGGTGACTCAGCACTGTCCGCATAACACATTCTGTAGCACCTTGCAAACAAACTGTAACTTTCACTTTGATGTTCTGTGTAAAACGGTCCGTTCGAAGTAGAAAAAAAAACCTGTGAAACACGTGAAAACACCCGTTAACATCTGAAACTCTTCGTGCCACGGAACGGAAATGATGAATTTTAGGGTGAAGTGTTCTTTGGGCTTGGTTAGCACAAACCCGTTTGGCTGAGCAGTGGGTTTTTTGTTATCGTGCTACGATTAGTCTTCAGTCACATGGGACTATCGTATAAAAACAGTAGTCTCATGTTCTTAAAATACTAAAAGCAGAATGATAATGAAATAGCTGCATCTCAAAAAGGAGCACAATCAAGTATCTCTATGAAGTCATAACAAGTTAACTATCAAAGCTCCGATCACGTACGCATTGTGGGAGAAATATTTCTTCATGTGATCTAAAAAAAATAAATTCTAAAGTTGCACTGTTGGATACTTACCCTAAAGCATGTCGGTACCAGATGTAAAGACTCTAGACTAATCAAAAGAGATGTTTGTGACATTTCTCCCTCACTAGATAGAGCCTTTGGGCACAAACAGGTGAAGTTCAGGAAAATTTGGGAATGGAAATGATTGTGTTGTCCACTTCAAAAACACTGGCAGTTTAAAGTAGAATGTGTGCTTTGGGTCCACTTTGCCTGGAAAAAAAAAAAAGTGTCTACAGTTTAGTGAGGATTCAGCTGTGTGTGTGTGTGTGTGTGTGTGTGTGTGTGTGTGTGTGTGTGTGTGTGTGTGTGTGTGTGTGTGTGTGTGTGTGTGTGTGTGTGCGTGCCATAAGCAGAAGCTCCATCAGGTGGCCCATTATCCCTGCTAGAGGGCTACCTCACTGGGTTTATTCCCCTCTGTTTTTCCCCGGTATAACCGCAATGAAAGAAAGAGATCAGAAACAACGTTTCACCCTCGGTTCTTTTTCAATGACTCGAAATGCAGCCGGTTATACTAACGTATGTAAATAATCAGCAGATTAAGCTCATATTGATGTATGGGCAGTAAAGACAAAGTGACACGGTCGGGTTTTTTTTGTTTCTAAAAAGGAGTGGACATCCGACGCTGGTGCAGCCATCAGATGTTATTTGCCGAAGACAAAGGCGCTGTTTGTGTTCTCCATATCAGAGCTCGGCGTGTTCCCCCCCCCCCTCCCTCCGTCCTCGTATCGTCCGCCGGCTCACGGCAGCAAACAGAGTTGTACGCAAATGCATCAAAAGCCACAGTGCATTATATTGTTTGGCGTTAACATTTGA
Organism: Cebidichthys violaceus; assembly: GCF_023349555.1. Lineage (NCBI taxonomy): Eukaryota > Metazoa > Chordata > Actinopteri > Perciformes > Stichaeidae > Cebidichthys > Cebidichthys violaceus. The sequence goes on from NW_027176441.1 coordinate 61,980, forward strand.
ATATTTAAACGGTGCGCTTGAGATGGAGATATTTCCCCAAAAAATTTCCATACGCTGTGCATGCGGACGGTTAAGCTTGCCCACGTGTCCAGCTGATGACTTTTTTTTTTTTTTTGGCGAAGGTCCCATTTGCATCTTTTTCGCTACGCAACGTTGGTGTGACACGCCGTCGCCTTTCGTGATTATGTGCAACAATGCGAGTTACCCGTGTTTAATAGACGGCGAGCGTACGAGCGAGTCACCCACGTCGGTGTCACTTAACCAAATTGGCGAAGCTGATAAGCCGTATTTACATAGTGGCGTTGCTGGGCGTGATTACTATCGGAACCCCCCCCCCCCCACACACACACACACACACACACACACACACACACACACACACACATGCTTTAATGGAAAGTTGGGATATAACTTAGTGTGGGTCACAGCTGCCCTCGGGAAAATAGCTCAATTACAGCCGTGGATATAAACACTCGTGTGGCTGTCGGAGTGGTAAACAGATGTGGGGTGACAGTCTGTAGTGCGCGATCAGTCAAGCAGCTGCCGCCGCCGCCGCTGCACCTTCGTTCATTCACTTGTTTTCCGATGATGGATGCCGATTCCGATTGCCGCGCTATTTGCTTACGGGGGCAGCGGCATACGGGCGGATTAAGCTGCCCGAGAACATCGTTAACGTGTTACTTGCACTTTTTTCACCGCCGCCGTCAAACGCACCAATCAGTTCGCATGAAGAGGGAATCACGGACGGACCGAGTGTGACTTCAGTCCCCGTCTCTCTCTGTGTGCAGGCGTCACAAGACGACACGCGAAACTTCTCTCCAAACTAACAAAAAAAAAGAGAGAGACAACATAAAGAGCATTCAGAATGATGTCATGTGATGTTATTTTGTTCCGGCGCTGCGTTGCATTCGGTTTCTCTCACACAGCGCATTGAAGAGGACATCCCCTATGGCTGTTGTCTCGTCGAAGATCCTACCTGTCACGCGTGGCTGACGTGACGCTCTTTGAGTGCGGCGTGCAGCGTGTGATCCGAGCGGCGCCAGGCGCCCGCGTGACAAAAGTGACTCGGGGTGTCACGGCGGGCCTACAAACGGGCCTGTCCTCACGCGGACAGGGAGCTGGGAGCGGCCGAGGCGCCGGCTTGTCTCATCTGCCAGCAGCGCTCGCGCCTTCCTCAGCCCGCCTCATCACAGCGTCTGATGGCGTGTGTGTGTGTGTGTGTGTGTGTGTGTGTGTGTGTGTGTGTGTGTGTGTGTGTGTGTGTGTGTGTGTGTGACTCCCGTAGCCGGACGGCTGTTTTGATGCCAGCCTGTGAGACACATCTGTTGCTTGTCACTTTCGCGTTGCGCCTTTCCACGAAGGGCCCGAGTGCGACCCGAGGCAAATGTGCCCCCCGTCCCCGTCCCCCCCCCCGTCCCCCGTCCCTCTGTCCACGTCTACAAACCGCTCTCCTGCTCACGAACAGGCCGGCGTGGTGCGCGTCACGTGGAAGGTCAGGAGGCCTTTGCGAGAGACACCTGTGCGCCCGTGTCACAAGCCATCACTTTGTGCCTGAGCGTAGGCTGCAGAGTGTGAGTGCTCCGTATTAAAAGATGCACTATCTGCTAATAAACCCCCCGGCACGGAATTGCGAGTAAGAGTCAGAAGTAATTGAAGTGTTGATTGTGTATAACAGGGAAAAGAAAGAAGGTATGGATCTCGGTCACTTTATCATCCTTTAAGTACTTCCCCGTCATTGTGCGCGGCCGTCTGAAAATCAATTATTTCCCTCCTAATTGAGAAAGTTTGCTGCAGCTGTAAATCAAATCTCCATCTGAGGTGCATTCCTCACAATGTGCTCTTTATGGGCTTTTAAAAAAAAGAAAAAAAAAAAAAGAAAAAAAAAAGGTACCTCGCAAAGAGCATTTTCGCTAAAACTACCGAAAAAATCAAGGATATTCAACGCAAGACTCCGCTGTCAGCTTAAATACGCGAGCAACGACCACGGCTAATTGGATCCATCCCATCCATCCATCTATGAAGTACACATGCCATATCAGCGAAAATCAAACGACATTGTTTCACTCAGCGTATAAGGCGAGTCCAGCACTAAAGAGCCAGAGAGGTATTTATTAATGGGATGTTACAGTAGATTGGGGAGGGGGGGGGAGGGGGCTGCATTCACAAGTGCTTCATTTCTATGTCCTTGTCTTTCCAATCAATATTCAAAAGTGCCTCGTAATTACGCGTTTACACGATTCATTTACATGCAAAGTGCCGGTGTGGTCATAAATTGCAGCGGAAAAAGTTCTGTCTGTGAGATTTTTTTGTAGCTTTTATCTCACAGATATATTCAATTATCTTATTTGTATTATTTCTAAAAAAAAAAAAAAAAAAGTTTGATAAATATACTTATTTCATTCTAAATAAATAAAACAAAAACATATATATAAAATGAGAAAACATGCCTACAAGAACAATTTGCATGAGCACCAAACCCCGGGCCTGTTATGTAAATGCAAACCCTCTTAAGAGAGTGGGGGGGAGGAAAAAAATACAAAAATTCAGATCACTCATTTACATTGTCAAATGACAAAACACTCATACTTTCCATTTACTATCAAACTGTTTTTGCAGAAGCACTAACCTGGAAAAGATCAGTGAGTTTCAGAGTAACAATGCTGCTGCGATGGAGGGGTGGAGGGGTGGAGGGAGGGTTGGAGAGTTGGAGGGATGGAAGGTTGGAGGGTTGGAGGGATGGAGGGTTGGAGGGATGGAGGGATGGAGGGTTGGCGGGGTGGAGGGATGGAGGGAGGGTTGGAGAGTTGGAGGGATGGAAGGTTGGAGGGTTGGAGGGTTGGAGGGATGGAGGGATGGCGGGGTGGAGGGATGGAGGGATGGAGGGAGGGTTGGAGAGTTGGAGAGATGGAGGGATGGAAGGTTGGAGGGATGGAGGGTTGGAGGGATGGAGGGATGGAGGGGTACGCGACATAATCAAGGACCGTGACTGCCGTTCTGACCGGCCTCGTCAGACCACAAGACAACATGTAGCAGTGCTGGCACGGTTGGGGGGGGGGGGCTCTAATATATTCAAAGAGGGATCATTTACTTAAGGGTTGCATCCAAGGATCAGCCTGGCCTTCATTAGCCTCAATCTGACACGGATGTGAACAACATGTTGGCTTGCCACATGAACGCTGCCCCTCCTCTCTGCAGAGCCCCAAACACTCATACACCCCCTCCCCCTCCCCCCTCCCCCTCCCTCCCTCTTTGGAGACCTGCGCTGCAAATTCCTCTGGAAATATCACAGGTTGTTAGCATTCCAGAGAGAATTTTACATGGGTGTACACTCAGGCCTTAATTAGAGACACCATTTGATCATTCAGCAGCTGGGCTTTATTAAAAAATACGGGTTCACGTCGGCCTGCAGTCACCCCCGGCTCACAGAGGCAGAGGAGTCTATGAAACGGGAATATGCATATTCATTACGTGATACTCCAGGTCCCTGTACGGGGAGATCTGGGCACCGGCGAAGCCGTGTTTACACTTAGTTTAGTACATTTGACTGCGGCGTCCACCTCTCGCATTGAGAAATAACTCCAGTAAGGCGTCATGTGAATGTGTTGGGGAAACAACCTCAGGTGGACAGGGCTAACACTACGGACGGGAACGGAGAACCGGTACCCGTTGAAAACCGGTTCCTAGTCCACTTGGAACAGCATCGCCTCCTCTCATCAATGCTCTCCGGCATGGCGTGTAATATTCCCCCAATAACGCTACATTGCGTTCAACAAATCCATGTTGAAAATATGGATGTGTAAGTAAATAACCGCGCTAACAGCTAACGTTAACGGAGGTTTCATTGAGTTGCATTATGATGCGTTCATTGCACTCAGTAATAATGGATATTGTTATTAAAGTCAAACTGGTTATTAGGACGTGTTCAAATGAAATCTTGTAAAATGTTGTTTTTTGTAAGAAACTTTGGGAATTATGACCTGTTACAGATCCCACCACTACGCTGCTTACAATTTTTAATCAAATTAAGTATTTAAATAAAAATAATTTCATTTACTTCCATTAGAATTGTGTTTTATGCAAATGACCACTGTGGATGACAATAACAGAGTGGACAGCACTTCCACAACCTCGGAAAAAAAACACAGGAAGCTGTTGTGTAACTGGAACACATGGAATCGTTTGTGAGTGAAATACATCACACGGAAATGTTATTCCTTCATTTATCGGTTTAAAAAAAGCGCCAGATAATATTTCAGGGTGACTGCAGTGGCAGGCGGTGAAACAAAAGTTAATCTCAGCGGAAAAAAAAATAGGTACATATTGAAATATTAAAAATCAACACTATAACCCTTTACACGGGTCCACAGAAAGCCTCGCCCTGAATGTCAGCGCAGAGCTGCATCGGCCTGAAGAGAAGAGAAGAGACGTAAACCGCATCTGAACAAGGTCGACGGGGACGATAAAGCAAACAGCGGCTTTAAGGTGAAGTCTTCCCTCCGTGAAGGTTGGCCGTGTTGTGTGTTTACACCACACCGCCGGCTTTGAAATGGGTTTTCGCAGCGCGGAGTCTGCCCAGGGTCATTGTTTGTTTTTGACGTGTTTATACACAACACGAGGAGTAATGACTTCTAGGATAGTCGGGTGGGGAGGAGACGCAGACGCACAACCCGGCACACTGTCTGCACTTCAACTTTTTAACGGCGAGCGACTCTGGGTCTCTGACCGGGCCTCGGCGGCGTCATTCAAAGTGATGTAAATATGGAAGTGCGTCGGGAAACGAGGAAATCGGTTGCTATGCAAAACACGTCTTATCGTTTAGTTGCTCTCAATCTCACAACAACCGCCACGTCCCAGTGTCCCTCTTTTAAAGAGACGCGAAGAAGAAGAAGAAGAAGAAGAAAAAGAAAAAAGTTAGAAGACATCGACGCAAAGCTACGGACGAGGAGTACTTACTTTGATCTCTGGCTCCACAGGATGTCACCACTGGAGTCTCCTGGCTGCACCGGCAAGCAGCAGATAGAAGGGGAAGAGAGAAGGAGGGGGGGGGGGGAAGAGAGAAGGAGGGGGGGGGGGGGAGGGGGGGGAAACAGAGGAAATGATTTGAAACATGAAGGTGACTAACAAAAAGCAAACACGTGT
>NW_027176442.1:0-35000 GCF_023349555.1 Cebidichthys violaceus
TCTTCCTCCTTAGCCCTCCCACCTCATCACTTCTGCAATCTTCATCCCCCCGTCTGCCTTCCTCCCTTCTCATCGGGTAACAGTTTAGCTTTTTTTTTTAGATGTTGCAGCTAAAACAACAGAGATTTGAGATACATTTTTGTTAATTAATTAATTAGTTTTTTTTAAGGAAAACAACAACAACAGGAAGCAAAACGACAACAAAGAGAAACAGAAAAACCTACAAAAATACATGAAAGACTTTCAGAGCTACAAAAAGACCACACATAGACATTAAACAACCACAAAGACACAATAAACAACCACAAGAGACACTAAACAACCAAAAAAGAGACACAAAACAACTACAAAGACACACTAAACAACCACAAAGAGACCCAAAACAACCACAAAGAGACACTAAACAACCACAAAGAGACACTAAACAACCACAAAGAGACACTAAACAAGAGACACTAAACAACCACAAAGAGACACTAAACAACCACAAAGAGACACTAAACAACCACAAAGAGACACTAAACAACTACAAAGAGACACTAAACAACCACAAAGAGACACTAAACAACTTTAAAGAGATGCAAAACAACTACCGACAAATTAGGCTACAAAAAGACAAAGACGAGACACCAAAAACACATAAAACAACTACAAAGAGCTAAAACAACTACAGAAACAAAACAGCAAAAATAAGACTACAAAAAGACAAAGATGAGACACAAACCATCTTTAAAAAATCCACACAAAACAACTACAAAGAGTCTGAGGAAACTACAATGTTGTGAGGAGTTCCTCAAGGCTCCGCTCTCGGGCCTCTTGTTCAAACTATGCTGACAACCCACTGGTTTACATCAGACCATCACAAAGTCTCTATGAGATCACGGTTAACTACATTAAAGTGATTGGATGCTGCAGTTTCCTACTACAGTTATTCAGAGCTAAACCTGGACATTGATTCACGCCAGTACTTTACATGACACTCTTTGTGTCAAAGAGTTGATTTTAAAATGCCACGGTTTATAGAATGGATATACTATTATATCTGTTTGTTTTTGCCGCGAGGTAATGAACCATCCATGCCTGCTCAGAAAAGCTAAACCTGGAGAAACAAAGCATTTTTTTTATGTTATTGGACATTTCCTCCGTCAATATTTCAGAGATGACTCTCATCGCTGCTCACACTACGTCTGTGTTTGTTGTTGTTGTTTGTCTCATAAAGAAGCAGCCGGAGAGTCTGCCAAACCTCAGAGAACATTGAGGGAGGGACTCCATATGTATCATTGATTCTTTCTTTGATTTGTTTCTCTGCTTTATTACCTCTCTCTATATATATATACATATATATATATATATAAATTCATGACTTTATGCTTGATGTTGTTCTATTGTCTGCACTGGTGTGTTAAAGATTAACATGTGAAAGCAGGTCCGTATTACAAGGTTCCAATAGTACATTGAGAGTACATACATACTCTATATTTGCCTTTGTGAACACATTTTCACGCTGACTTTAAATAACGCCCCCCCGTTATAGCCCCATAATAAACATGGCACATGACAAATGATCATGCACAATGGCGTCATTGGCCCCTCTGATTAGGTAGTACTTGTTCCTTTCGTCGGTCGGTTTGATTAAGTTAATGCACCGTAAGTGAGATTCATAAAGGGCTTTCTAACATCCAGGTCAGCCAATAAGAGGCGGAGCAGGGCGGGTCATCATCATCGTAGCAAAACATGGTGATTTGCGATGTCATCCATATAACCATAACTCAATAGACACGATGGCAGGACATCTGTGCAGACATTTGGAAACACAGTTTCAGAAGCAAAAAGCTTTTATTTTGTTTGTCTTGGCTCTTTTTTTTTTTTTTTAATTCGACTTCATATGTTTCAAGGCCAAGCAAGGTGCTCTTTGAAATGTTTGTGGCTCCCGTTGCTTTAAAAAACACAAGGGCACCAAATCAAATATTTATCAAGCTTATACGTCGGCCTGTCAGAAGAATTCTTCAGGAGGCAAACGGAACATCAAAAAAGACCTTTCAGCCGCTGAAGGAAATGTCGGGGAAAAAGAAACGACAAGCTTACACAGCTCGGTACAGGTTGTGTATTCTGTGTGTATTCATGCCTTTCATCAGATGAAAGCTCGGCTTAGATTTGTAGACATGCGTAATAACGCTCTCAGGGTGCCAAGGTTCTTCCCTCTGCCTCCCTCCCTCCCCAAAATGTTTCACCCTATTACTCATTGCTGGCTCCTCAGAGCTCACTGGGTTCTTTTGCTTTCTGCCAAGACGGGCAAAGTTCCTCCAAAAAGAACGTTGTTGTGCTAAAATGTTTTGATAAAAATGCTTCACGTTAATCCTCAACAGATCTCTGTCCACCAGATCACGCCTGCACATCTGCAGCTTCACTGGCTGTCAGACAAACCTCCTCATCACCTCAAACCTCTCATCTGTCACCAGGAACAAAGTTTAGTTTCTCTCGCACAATTTAAAAGAAAAATACACAAATATAACAAATATAAGTATATAATATTACAATTTCACAATATAATAGAGAACACAAGATAAATATACATAAGATATGACTACATAATATCGATGACAATGTTTTTTAAGAAGATATGATATATAATAAGAACAATAACATTTAAGAGAGTCTATAAAAACTTTGTATTTCACTGCGTTTTGTGTTCATACTCGCTGTGCATCAAATAAACGGATCTCCTACTTCTATGTATATTACCCTGTATTATTCAGTTAGTGTGGCTGAAGAAAACATCCAACGAAATAATTTTGTGAGAAATCCACGCAACCATTGACGAGGAAGTAGAAAGAAAACGCCGGTCTTTCACGCAGTTCATGTGAAACGGGAAGTCAGCGAGGATTGATTTGTCACGTAACTCGAGTACTTGATGTTACTTTCGTAGGAAAAATGAGGAGTAAGCGAGTTGAATGCATTTCCTTGCTTTCTATCTTACAGCACCAACTGTCCGTGGAGTAGCGTGAAAGTGTTGGCAGGAAATATGTATCCGATATGTGTCGCATAGAGATTCAAACAGACTCCATAAAACCTGGAACGGCCCAAACGCTCCAAGCAGGACTACAGTATCAGGTTGGAAAGATATTGTAAGAAAGCTATGGATAAATACAAATAAAATACAAATAAACAAAACCTGGATACAATAGAAGGGTAAAAAGTCTCACTAATGGCCTGATTGAAGTTAACTCCTTTGCTCTGCCTTTGGTTAAACACCATCAGTAGGGTTAACGTTACATGCAGCAGCTCGTGTCCCTGAAGAGTGAACCTGCCAGTTAAAATAAGACTCCTGGGTTACTATGTTATTAAATTAATGTAAAATCCATTTAACTGTCAAATCCACACAATAGCTCCCAAGTTACAGCGCGCTCTGCCAGTGGAGGCAGTCAAGCAGGTTGACTTTCATGTCTTTTGTTTTACTGAACAAGAGTATTTTGTTAATATTGTTTCCGGTGCTCGATGGCGTCGTATCCTCAGCGGTGCTGTTAGCCGAATGCGTCAAAGATTCTCAACGTCGAGAGTTGATCGGAGACTGAAAAGTTTGTCCGTGTTTTTATCATTCAAATCTGAGATGAAATGAGATTTATTAAAATCGCTCGAGGTCAAAACAAAGAGGCTTCATCAAGTCAGTAAGTTGTAGATTTGCACATTTTCTCTGTACAAGTACAGATTTTGTCTTGACAAAGGCACTCAAGGAAACATGGAGGATTTCAACAAAACCACATAGTGGAGTGAGTTCACCATGAGACGGGAAACTCAATCAAAAACATTATTTATCGTGCACGGGTCAATTTAGACATTTTTAGCATTTTCGCTTCCATAACACGTCTTCTTCCAGACTAGACAAAAGAAAACATTAATTTTACTACTTTGTTTGTGTCATTTGCATTTACATACAATACAAAAAATACTCCTCTTAACATCAGTGATGAAGTGGTGAAGTGTGATGGTGATATTTACTAGTTCATGTGGTGACCCTCTTCACCTGGAGACTCTTCTAAATGTCTGGACTTTAACTAAACGTCTCTTTAAAGGAGCTTTTCTATCAATGGAGTTTTTCTCACACTCTGATCCAGAAATCTCCACTTCAGTAGTTCTGACATCCACCAAACTTCACACCTTCATTCCTCTCTGTGTGCTGAAGCTTTCTACTGAGGGCTTTGTTAACACACCATTCACACACATTTTAATACTTTCCTATATCCCCTCTGTAAAAACCTTTGACTCTAACATGCATACACATGTTCTGGCTCGGCTTTCACTCGGTTTGACTCGGCACGACACGCATTTGCATCTCCATCACAACGCGGCTTCCCGCTTGAAGGCGTGCGACTGGTGGTCAAAGCAGCGGCTGTTAAACGGTGGTTAAACACATTTGGTTTCCTATAAATTCTTCACAATACAAGCTGCAGCACACTCTTCTTCCCTGCAGTTAGACTTGTTTTATTGAAGAACAGCCGCTAACAAAGCTCCGCTGATTCTGTGATGACGCATTTCATTTCCTGTAAATCGTTAGAAAAGTCCCCCATTACTTTGCTATTTAAAAGCTTTTATAATGAAGCAGCGCAATCAGGAAGTGATTGAGTGTTTCCATCAGCAGCGACTAAACACAACTCCTTCAGACCGCTTCAACAGACTCGCTTTGCTAAACAGCTTGACTGGAGCTTGACTCCACGTTTACTTCCTGTCAGCTTATGTCATTCACGGCACGCTGAAGTGACGTTAGAGATATGTAAGCCTACGCCATGTTCACCATGTATCACCGATATTTGAGAAAATTTGCACTAAACACAGCTGAGGGTGATGTAATTGTCATGTTGCAGGTATTTGTTCATAAACGTAAAGGGAAAGTTAGAGGATCTATAAAGTCAATGGGATTCAACTTCTGGGAAACACAGACCGTTTATAAGAAGTGGACGTATTCATCGTGACGTCACTCACTCACTGAAGCCTGAAGTTCGATGATTTGGCCGTCGCTATCTAACCAGTGAACAGGAAGTGACCATATCTGGACTGAAGAGGAGTGACGTAGAGACCTGTCAATCAGCATGTAGCCCCTCCCCTAAAGCATCCCCTGCTTTCTGGTCTGTTTGACTCTAAATGGAGCATAATGTACTAAATGAACATCATGCTGTATTGAAGAAGACTGTAAACTAGAGATTGAGACCATAAACTCATGTTTACAATGTTTACTGAGGGAATAAATCAAGAGAGAAGTAGAGTCATTTTAGACTAGACTTCTATACAACCAGAGGAGTCGCCCCCTGGTGGACACTAGAGAGAATGCAAGTAACACATGAAGCTTTAACTTCACTCTTCAGAACCGGAGGTTAACGTCAAGGAAACATGAATGTCTGAACCACATTTAATGCCCGTCCTTCTAAAAGCTGTTGAGATATTTCTGGACCAAAGTGACGGCCCGATTGACGAACATTGTCGTCCTGCTAGTGTGGCTTTAAAGGTTAAAAGAGCAACCAACGCTGGGCCTAGAGTAGTTTTGTTCTGGTGCCGGAGGACCAAGTGTGAGCCAGATTCAGCTCCAGTTAGCAGGCCAGCTTTGACCGCAAATGTTCCAGTCTGGTTCTGACACGTCATCCCTTAACGGGCCGCCATGTGTTCCCATTGACGTGAGATGAAAACCCTTCATAGAAACATAGCAGAAGCCATGGCACCGGTGCTGAACCGTAATACTTGAGATATTCTACGGTGATGTGAAATAAGAGAACGTTGGAGTGTCCAGAGTTTGACTCAAGGACACTTTGGCAGGACGGACGCCGCAGTCTGCTGCACTAACTGAATTCGTGACCTTTCAGTCGGCTGGCGGCCCTTTCTTTGGCTGCAGTTTCAGGGGACGGAGCGGACTTTAACGGCTCTGAGGGGACGGACTGCCAGGGAACTGATAACATTTAGATTTAGTCAGGAAAGAGACACAAAGCAAGACGGACGGAGGAGAGAATTAACTTCACCCTGTTGTGTTTCACTCTTTCACCTTTCCCTTTTCCTCTTTCCTCACATTTCTCTTCTCTGCATCACAGTTCAGCCCAATTCAATGAGCTTAATTTCCTAATTAAGCAGTTTTTGGGCCGTCGCCATCTTGGTTTTTGGCCGTCGCCATTTTGTTTATTAGGAACAGGAAGTGACACAAAATAGTAAACACAAGTACAACCGAATGCTAAATAAGTGACTAAAATGTTAACATTACATTCTAAGACGAAAACACAGACAACTCCCAGACTGGATAACGCTCTGGTAGAGACCTGTCAATCACAAGTAGAGTCATTTTCTCATAGACTTCTATACAACCAGAGGAGTCGCCCCCTGATGGACACTAGAGAGAATGCAGCTTTAACACACTTGCAGCCTGGTCTGAACCGATCGAACCGATGGCAAAAATTACAACAAGGAAAATCTGAATGTGATGAAATGATTGCCAAATTGCTTTTTTTTCCTACTGAGCTTCCAACAGAAGTTCATCGCCTTCGAATAGGAGACTGAAATAGAACGGAGCACGACTTTCTTTTGTTCGTGGATAACGGTTAGAGGAGGGGAAGCTAATGAATGTGATACGGCAACAAAAGACGAGGACGCAATGGACGTGGTTTCACTTGTCGCCTGCTGATGAAGTCCATGAAATTACACACATTTCAGGTAGGATGGTTTTTAAGAGAAAGTTCACTTCGGTCTCCATCGGCTGCAGACCCTTTCCTCTGCTGAGCTTCCGTACCTCCTGCCCTCTCTCCCAATCTCCTGCTCTGCTTTCATTTCCTCTCTCCTTATTCTCTCCGTTGGTAATTAAGCTGGTAGATTTTATGCTTTTTCCGTCTTACAATAGCAGCTCCTGAGGCGGCCGCATCAATGCCAGAGCTCACTGTCGGAGAGCTGCCAGATAACAAACACACACACACACACACACACACACACACACACACACAAACACACAAACACACAAATGGTAATTAAAGACTATAATGTATGTGCTTATTATATAGACATACACGCTCTCAGACTTGGATATTGAGCCGCCCATGCATACTAATGATCGTATGCAGAGTATTGAATCACAGCGTTTTCCTTGATCTTGAAGACTTTGTGCCGTTTCTGATTTCACAAAGTCTGCGAAGACAAAAGAGCGACTTCCTGTCACAAACCGGCTCGGCCCGTCAATCACCGTTGAAGCGCTGCAAATGTGTGTTTGCGTCACCGGTCAGGCGAACGTCAAACAACCCGTTATTCCCTCTCTTTGTCCTGTGAGCATTTCCATTTCTTTCAGCGTACCCTCTCTCCACACTTGTCCTCCATTAGCCTCTCCATACAGCAGCACTCCAGCAGCAGTGTGGAAATGGAAAGAGTGCATTTCACTGTCCGGCTTCATCTGAACATCTATGCTGTTGCTAGGAGACGCAAAAAACCCCCCCTCGGACCATTCCGGTTGGCCGCGACCTCAAAGCGATTCTGATAACAAAAACACAAAGATGCTAAGTACCTCAGTGTTCCGGGTGTCGCGTTCAAGGGCGCTCCAACATCTGGGATGCAAAAAGTCGGACGCCGTTGTTTCACTCTCTGTTATTGAAGTGCAGCTTGTCGGGGGGGCTTTTTTGTCAGCAGCTGACAAGGAGCGCTCGCATGTCAAACTGACCTTGAATGCATCGCCAAAGAGAGTTTAGAGAATTGTGTGAGTGACACAGAAATGAATAAAACTAAAAACCAGAGACTAAAAAGACATCGAGCCGAAAGCTGATTTGGAAAATGATCAGCAGTAATTGGTGCCACTCAGATCATTTTGGGGGTTATTAATGAGTCATCACAGCTGTACCAAAACTCCAGCTGTTATTAACCAGCTGTGCGGTGTTTCATTGTAAAAGTTTGTGTTGCCGACAAAGACATTTAGAGTTCAAACCGTTCAAACTATCGTGAATCAAACCTTTTGTGTTGACGAGGTCCGGGTGGATTTAATGAGCCGGTATGATCCAAAAGTCAATTCCAGGAATTCAAACCCTGAATGAAGTCTGCCTCCATGGTTCTCCACCGGGGGACGGTGGATCGATTCCTCCAGGTTGAGCTTGAGTTACTTCCCCGAGGGAAGAAGTTCAAGCATCTCGAGGTCTCGGAGCCGATCCCAGCTGACATTGGGGCGAAAGCAGGGTTCACCCTGGACCAGGTCGCCAGAGTCCTAATTCAACCTGCATGTCTTCTGACTGTGGGAGGAAGCCCAATCCAAGCTGACTACGGGAGACACCGAGCCCCCCTCTGAGTATATGTGGGTCACCAAAGACCAGCCTGTGGATTTAGAAACACCAACACCGCGTGTGGCATTTGAGGCAGCGAGCTGCTTCAGAGTGTATTTATAATCCGGTATCACTCTGCTGGATTTGATTGTGTGGAAACTGAGGTCACTGCACGGCGTTCGTTACCTGAGGGGACCTGACATTTAAATAGGCCTCCTCGTTATCGTCCGCTTTCTCCCCGTCTCGCTCTCTCTCGTCCTTGTCCTCTAACGGCTGATATCCGTTGACTTTTCTCCTCCACATCCGCTCGGCTTTGCGCTCTCCAGTTATTTCCATTTTTCCCACTCGCCGAACACTCTTCTACTTTTCCTCTCCTCTCAGCCGTCTGTCCGTCACCTCGACCAAACCAAAGATCGAATTCTCGCCCACCTGCACCCTAACAACCAGGGGGAAATAAAGAAGGCCACTGAACAACACCAGCTAACCCGGTGGATTCAGTGCTGGATTCTGGTGTTTGTACGATCCCTGCGTCAGACAGAGAACGTTTTTGTAATTGAATTTAATGAGAGTGAAGCGTTTTGTGCTGCTTTTGCTTTGCAGAAGCTCCCTGAACGTCTCGAGTTGAATACAATTCAACACAGAGCGGAAGAGCGTCCGACATTATTAGAACGTGTGTTGTCTTAACCTAACACTGGTTGACAAAGCTCAATGGAGCAGTATCTGCAGCCAGGCCTCTGGTTCTGCTGAGTGAAACCAATGTGGAAGTGTCTTATAACTGGCATTCTCTCTAGTGTCCACCAGGGGGCGACTCCTCTGGTTGTATAGAAGTCTAGTCTAAAATGACTCTACTTCTCTCTTGATTTATTCCCTCAGTAAACATTGTAAACATGAGTTTATGGTCTCAATCTCTAGTTTACAGTCTTCTTCAATACAGCATGATGTTCATTTAGTACATTATGCTCCATTTAGAGTCAAACACACCATAAAGCAGGGGACGCTTTAGGGGCGGGGCTACACAGTGATTGACAGGTATACGGCGTCTCTACGTCACTCCTCCTCAGTCCAAATATGGTCACTTCCTGTTTGCTGGTTCCAAAAAGATGGAGACGGCCGAATCGCCGAACTCGAGGCTTCAAAACATCCGTCCATAAACCAACGAGTGAGGTAGTAACTCAAGAGAGAAGTAGAGTCATTTTCTCATAGACTTCTATACAACCAGAGGAGTCGCCCCCTGGTGGACACTAGAGAGAATGCAGCTTTAAGTTGATCATCACAGCTCCACAGAGCTTCCAGCATGGGTTCAGAGTTCCAGCTTCTCTCCAACATGACAAACAACATTTTCCAAACAGTCTCACTGCAGACATGAAGAGAATACGATGCATCCCCCTTGATGTTCATCCACGAGAGACAGACAGAGAGAAACGTCTGTCAGGTGATTTGGACCTCCGACGCAGAACAGATCAAAAAACACTTAAAAGCCTTCATGGCACAAAGCAGACGGAGCATGATTGGTTTGATTTTTGTTATTACTCCTTAATGAATACAAACGCGTAGCTGCCAGTAATGTGGAGTTTCTAAAGAAAGCGTTAATGAGAACAGCTGGATGCAATGCTGGAACTCTCGCCCCACCGTGTCTTCACTGTCACTTCGCTGTGGATCTCTTTCAGTGATCAAAGTCAAAATCCCTTCTTCAACAGCAGCTTATCTAACAGTCCGACCCACGGAAATAAGAACTGTACACTTCTAATTAAAAAAAAAGAAGGCCCACGGCTGCAGAATTCACAGTGTGTGATGTGCGACAGTAGCAGTGGAGGGACCGACTGCTTTCACTGGGGAAACCATTTCTTCTAGAGATTTGTGCATCAAGATTGGTCGACACAGACTTCCTGTTTCGATGAAAACATTATAATATGACTTGTAACAAAAAGCTTATGACCGAGGTTCTCTTTCTCGTTAACCGCACGTCAATATATTTGATCAAGCTGCTGTTTTTTGTCATGAATACTTTTCACACAGAACCCAAATATTAAATACGGCACGAGCGCTAAAGGCATCAACCGATCACATCGCCGAGGCTCCGTATGCCAGGACAGCAGCCTTTAATACTCCTTTAAAGCTCGACAAAGGCAGCACAGACCAGACCCACTCCTTCCGTTCTTACCTTTCACAATAAAAGCCCCTGAACATATTCACTGCCTAACTGTTTACCAGAAGGAATTTCACTAAAAGGAAACTCGATAACACAGCTTAGAGTAGCTTGAGGCTATATACGATCGATAGGATCCTGCTAGTTGGAAATCCATTCCAACCTTCTCTAGAAAAAAAGTGCTGCAACCGTCACAAATTCATAAATCTGCCGGTATTAATAGTTTTGATGAGAAATATTCTCAAGCGATCGCTTTGCATTTTCTTGGCGTTCATTCGTCTCGCCCCCGGAGTGTGTAAAGGCCTTCAGTCTGCAGATCTTCATCCCACTATAGAGATACAACATTTTCAAAAATATTCCAGTTCAGCGGCACGTGTGTCCTTTCGGTCCATTTATGTCAAGGACTCGCACAAACGGATCAGAAATTCTGGAGCCAAAGTTTGACCCGGAAAGTCTCGCCATTGCACCGTTTGGTCTTACCGCTCATTCTGTAGCGTGCTCGGTGGGTTAGCCCGGTTAACTGGGTTAACTGGGTTCATTCAGCTTTAAAAACAAAACTGTGTATTGGGTTACATTGATGTCATTTCTGTTAATCATTTGTTTTATTAATTTATTTTCTATTTATTTTAATGATTGTCTCAACTGTTTGAGTAAGACAACAGTTGAATGTTGAGAATTCTAAAAATAAATGTAAACTTTATCCGCATTTACTTTGTTTTACCAAACCGTGACCCCAGAACCAGGGTGCATACCGAACCGTGAATTTTATGTCCCATGTACCCCTGGTCTTAGTCTTGTCCCATGTACCGCTGGTCTTAGTCTTGTCCCATGCACCCCTGGTCTTAGTCTTGAACCATGTACCCTTGGTCTTAGTCTTGACCCATGTACCCTTGGTCTTAGTCTTGACCCATGTACCCCTGGTCTTAGTCTTGACCCATGTACCCTTGGTCTTAGTCTTGACCCATGTACCCCTGGTCTTAGTCTTGTCCCATGCACCCCTGGTCTTAGTCTTGACCCATGTACCCCTGGTCTTAGTCTTGTCCCATGCACCCCTGGTCTTAGTCTTGACCCATGTACCCCTGGTCTTAGTCTTGTCCCATGCACCCCTGGTCTTAGTCTTGTCCCATGCACCCCTGGTCTTAGTCTTGTCCCATGCACCCCTGGTCTTAGTCTTGTCCCATGCACCCCTGGTCTTAGTCTTGTCCCGCATTAGTGGACAGTGATCTTTAATAAATGAGAACAGGAAACCACCCCGACAATTATTTCTCTTTTACAGAGTGAAGCAATATAAAGTTACAGAGAACGGTACCTCAGAGTCCAATTATATCAAAGGACGTGTTATGAATAAAATCACCGATGTCACCAAAGTCAATGTGATCCTGCAGGTTTCTAGAGGTTCGGTCCTCCTGCAGGACGACAGCCTCGGTGTACGAGGAGGATTAACCTCCAGAATGAAGCTCATTCTGCCCGTTTCAATGGCGTCCTCGCAGGCTGAGACGCCGCACTGTACTACAGGCTTTGCATAGAAATGTGGGGTTCACCGTGATACGAGCTTTGAAACAAGAAGCAGCCGGCGAGCGCTGAGTCACAAGCAATGCAGCCGAAGAACCCCGGAAGCTTCTACATCCTCTGCTTTATATGTCGTCTCCTACTAGCTTTTAACATTACAGACTGTCAAAGTAAATGCAGGTCTCCAAACCGACTGTTTGAAAACTACCTTTGTAAAAATGCGCCGTGTTCATCTCGCGAGCCAATCAGAGCAGACAGGGCTTTTTAAGGGAGAGGCTCTTAAAGAGACAGGCACTAAAAACTGAGCGTTTCAGACTGCGGGCGAATACAGGTTTATTCAGACAGACGGTAAGAGAAAGAGAAAGTGTGTTTCGATCATTAAAGCATGTAAACATGAACCTAAAAACGAGCATGATGTGTCCCCTTTAAGAAGGAAATATGTTCATTATCCTGGGCATGAATGTCATTTGACATCATGCTGTATATCAATATAAAAATGCAGTCAAGGTTGTTGATTTGAACTCTGCGTCAAACTGTCCTTCAGCAGGAGGTGAAAACAAGTGTGAATGTCCAGAGCACTAACGTCTCAGAGGAACAGTACAAATATATAAAGTAATTACACAGCGTGTCAATGAAGCCGTCCTCATATGTCCACAGTCACTGCTGTGTCCTTGAGGACAGCTATGAACGGAGCACTTTACAAATGTAAATGTGATGAACCTGTTTATACGATAAGTATTCATTTTGAAGTTAATAATATTAAGTGGACCCTGAGTTAAGATACCTTTGTCTGAAATAATAACAAAGTGAAGTTAGTATTGATCCCAAATGCAATTTTCAAAACATTCGACTTCGGGAGGAAGCCGTTGTGTTGTGGACCTCTGGGACTTTTCTCCATCACCTGGGTGCCTATTTTGTCTCTGAAAACCTTGCAGTAAAAAAAGAATCAATATTTCTCATAGAAACATTACCACTTAAATGATTAGCTTTTGAGCATCAACGCTCCTGCAGCTGTGATAAAATCAGCACATGCTCTGTGGAAACAGCAGAGTTGTCGTATAAACTATCAGGAAATCCTTCACATGGACCCATCATCTCCTTCAGGGTAAGAGTACATTTTTATACTTCACTCCTCGGCTCTACTTCCCAATCAAACGTCAGAGAAACAGCAGCATGGTGTGGATGTTTCACTCAACTCAGCCGAATCCTTAAACTACCACCACCACATAGTAACACAGCTCAAGGTGTTACACACTGACCGCCAACAGGGGCGGGGCCGGAGGGTGCAATCTGACTGGCAACCCAGTTGTCAGAAAAAATATTGGCATTGTACTTTTCTGCAAACCATGGGATATGTTGATTGTGGACGTTTCTGAACCCGAAAAAAAGTTTCATAAGTATGTTTCATATCGGCCTCTTATCACACTTGACGTGATTAATGGTGTGAAATGGCTGGCTGGGTTTAGGCAACAAAACTACTTGGTTAAGGTTATAACAAACATTGTGGTTTGTTTTCAAATTACAACACAACAATGTAACATAACACTATAACATATCAACAAAACGCAACAGTACAATAAAACGCAACAGCGTAACATAAAATCGTAACATAAGTATATAAAGTAACAATGAAACGTAACAACGTAGCAGAACACTGTAACAACATAACGCAACAATGTAACGCAACAATATAACGCAACATAAAGCAACAACATAACGCAACAACGTAACGCAACAATGTAACGCAACAACGTAACATAACATTGTATCATAAGTATGTAAAGTAACAATGAAACGTAACAACGTAGCAGAACACTGTAACAATGTAACGCAACAACGTAACGCAACAACGTAACGCAACAACGTAACAGTGTAAGGTAGCAGCCTAACATAACCGTGTAACATAACATCGTAAGATAACATCGTAACATAACATCGTAGCGCAACAACGAAGCGCAACAACGAAGCGCAACAACGTAGCGCAACAACGTAGCAGTGTGAGGTAACATCGTAACATAACATCATAACATAAGTATGTAATGTAACAATGAAACGTAACAACAGAACAGAACACTGAAACAATGTAATGTAACAATGAAATGTCCTGCAGCTGTCCTAACCTAACGTTACGTAAATAGCATCACAATGCTACGTAAGAAGCATCAGATCAACGTTTGCTTTTGGTTTCATACGGAACACAAACAGCGGTCTCCTGGGTGAAAGTCCTGTGTTTTCTTTTTACCCATCCACCACAGCTGTAAGCTGGAGTGTTGAGGCTCTATGCGCTGAAAGCATCTGACGCACACGTTTTCAAGTACACTCATCATTTAAAATGGCTGATCACGCACTAAAAGATTAATACACAGCTTTGTTTTCTGCAGCCGCAGTACCTGTTTGGAGAGAAGCAAAAGGGATAAAAACCTGAGGCTTGTTACCCCAGATGACGATATTTTATTAAAGAAATAAAATATTAATAAGTCTGCTTCAATTGACGAGCATCAAATGAGGCACATCATTCACAGCTTTCAGTGCATCTCGGCCTTCACAGTTAGCAGCTATTTACAGAGAGAGTGTCATGTTATTTGAAGCCTTTCATTCATTTCTGACACTGAATTAAAAGTGTTAATTATGAATAATGTTCAGCTTATTATTGCCAACAACCAGGGCTTTCTTAATACACGCTCATGTAATCCACCTCAGGGGTGGATTGTCTCGGTACAAACAGACCAGTAGGCTGCTTTTAATTCCTTTTCATCTCTTTTTTCCATCGACCTTGAGCTCCTCTGAGTGGAGGAGCAGCGTCGGCACAGAGCTCTTTTGTCACGTTGCGACCGCAGCCGTCAGCCCGTCAGCCCTCTGCAGGAAGCCCGTAATTCCTCCAGCCTCGACACGGATCCGTACCGCACGCTTACGCTCTGATTAAGACACGGTGTCAGTCAAGTGGAATAATGTTATGTATGATACGGCCGCCTGGAGGACATAGATCGTGTTTTTCATTCTTGTTCCATTTCATTAGTCTGTTTTGCAGGTACACTGCGGCACTAATGCAGCGCAGGTGAAGGGTCCCGACCCCCATTTGGGAGGCTGGGATCATCTGCAATCACCTAATTCGTCGAATAACCTCCAACGGATACGTTTAATGAAACACGTCCACTGAAAGCATCGGGCCACGCTAAAGCTGAAGGGTTTTGGTGTTTGTTACAAATTACTGAAAAAGAAAAAGGAAATAAATCACGGAGAGAAACTGGGACAGAGCTGAGATTACAGAGTTGGACTCACACAAGATCAGTGTTGTAATGGTTACTAGCTTCCTCTCTTAAACCGAGAACTTGCCAAATCTGATGAGCAAATCAGATCCCACATGCAGCCGTGGTGACTAAAAACAGTGTAATGAGGCCTCTAACCACACGCCTTGGTGCGTACCGGTGGACCAGCGTGAAACATCCAATTAGAAGCTCAATTAAAGTCGGCTCATTCCTGCTTTCACCGTTAGACTGATCCTCACCGCGCTGCTGAGTGGCAGCGTCTACGGCGCGGCTTCAATGACCCCGTTCACTCGCCAACGGTCAAAAATAAAAAACAACATCGCTCAGCGCCGAGGCGCTCGGCGGCGTCCATCATCGGCAACGACAACCGACATCAACCGACGGTGTGCAAAAAAATCTTCCATTTAAAGAATGAATTCCTCCGCTGGTCTATTGATCCCCTCATCACGCGGGTGAGCTGGTTCTCGAGACCGAAGGCCGCCACGCTCTTTGTGCGGCATCGATTGGGTGAAAGCGGCTGTTGTGTGATCACAAGGCTCCGGCTCTTTAAAAAGGGGAGCGCCGCAAAACGAGCCGCAACATCCCCGCTTCCACCAGGCTGCCGACAATGGAAGCATTCAGCGAGGGTCCGCCGGTGAGACGCGGGAGACGGACGGCGGCCGACATGGTTTGTAGATGCCACTGAACTCTGAACTTCAGGATTTGTTTTCAAATGAAAGCCGGCAGCGAGATTCCACTTTACTCTGGGTTCATTTAGTCGCAGGAGAAAGACCGTCGGCTTCGCCATTATTCTCAGAAACAGAATCACAGCCTTCCAGCTGTGAAGTGTGAACAGGATTCCTATCTGAAGTACCGAACCATTTTAATAGTTCTGCTATTTCTCTACTGGACCAAACAAACCAGAACACATTCCCAGTAAAGTGCTACGAGTTTTCTCTGCTGTCGGCAGGAAACACTACAGAAGAATACTTCTTCTTCTACAACATTTAATCCCGCCTCTCACTCACAGGTACTAGTTCCTCGTAGTAACATTGAAGTAACATCAGTGCTGAAGTTTCATTGAAAGGCATCTCATCTGTTTTTCCTCACTCTGGTCTTCATTTGTAGTTGGTGTCGAGGTTTATCCAAAAGGAGCGTAAAAGATCTTCATCACCAATGGGAACCATAGAAGACGAGTAATCGTGTTACCTTTAGCCCCGCCTCTAAGGGACGTCCAGCCACTCTGCATTTAGTCATGAGTGCATTGTACAACCTTTAGGAGGTCATTATTTAATAAATCAGGACTAATCAGTGTTTGTTTGAAGAAGTTGATTCAAATCTCTCCTTCCCAATGGAAGTCTATGGGAAACGTCTTTTTGGGCCCCGTGGCCCCGTGTGACGGACCAGGAAGTTGTACTTATTTTTTTTGTGACAAAACATTTTAAAGATGAGGATTAATTTCCTTTTAAACGACGGTCGACACCAGAGAGCTAAACACTTATTATTAACTTCAATTAAAAGTGTTTCAAAGCGATTGCTGCTGAACTGATGCAATCTACTGTAACGTAGCGCCGGCTTCTTTTTACATCTGGAAAAGGAAATTGAAGTGGCTGTTTAGTTTCTCCCAGCAATCCGGGATCAGCTGTCGTCTCCCCTGAAGATTCACGCCCCACCCCCCCACCCCACCCCACCCCCCACCTCCCCCAATAACACCACTCTCCTGTAATCAAACCTCCCTCCTCGCTCGCCCGTGACCTTGTGGAGGCTGAACGTCGGGCCCGCGTCGATCCTCGCCGCCTTTTAAATATTTATGATCATGCAGAGCGCCGGCGGCCCTCTGCTGTCCTTAAGGGCCTGTGAATGTGATTTCAGGTGGGCTCCGTGCACGCCGTGCACTTTTTCCATTATCTCCGGATCGCACAGAGGCGTGTGAGGTCGGGTGAAGTGGGGGGGGAGGGGGCGAGTTGAAATAATTCAAATCATTTTGGACACCTGTGCAGATCTGGTGCCTACAGTACATCACCCGTCACGAGACGATGGATCGTCGTCAGTCGCTTCGCTACATTCTTCTTCTTCTTCAAGCGTGAGTTCCTTTTCGCCGCACAATTAGTTCCGGGACGATGAGCTACCCTGAGCTCCCCGTGACCCCCGACGATATCTAATCAATTTTGAGTTTTTTTATTCTTTAATTAATTACGTGGAGATCAAAGAGGCGAGATAAAAGCTTCCGCCCGTTCTGCCGCAGACGGATTTCAGCGGCGCTTCTTCTTTTAAAATGAAGATGAAACATTCACGGTCACACACTGTTCATATTGACACTTTCCTCATAAACACACACACACACACACACACACACACACACACACACACACACTGAAACACCAGGCCTCCTGCTTTCCAAACATGCAGCCTTATGTTTATTTATGAAATGCCAATATGGAGCACTTCAAAGAATTGTCCAGCCCCAGAAGACTCCCCGAGGTGATCTACCAGCGTCTGTAAATTAGACCCATAATTCTCCAGAGGAGACCAGCGGGCCGAGACGCCGCTCGACTCAGAGTCCTTGAACCCCCCCCCCCCCAAATAAAGACAAGAAGCTCCTCACAGTGATCTCTCTGTTGTTAATGCTGCTCATGACGCAACCGTGACGCCAGCTGGAGCTCTGACTGAGGAGTCTCCCAAAGATAAAAAATAACGACCAAAAAAAACACGGAAAACTGTTTGAGGAGCAATTCTCTGAACAATAAACTCGACTGTGAAGACAGAGATCCTCTCAGCGGGTCACTGAAGCCTCGTTTACACTTTATAACTGTCGTTTGTCTGACGCGTCAGAGGAGAGTACGACGCCGTGATTCACGGCCATATTTAGTGAGGCGGGTCCTTTAAAGCTCCACTGCAGTGAATAGTACAAGTTAGGACCATTTACAAACACGTGCTGCTTCTAAACACACCAGACGTCTTTAAAAGTGACCCCACACACACACACACACACACACACACACACACACACACATATACACATATATATATAGACTGTATATACAAAAATGGACATAGTCGCCATGACGTCATTGGTTTGTGGACTGTCTTTGAAACCTGGGGTTCGGCATTGTGGCCGTCGCCATCTTGGTTTTGTTGGCTGTCGCCATTTTGTTTTTTAGGAACTAGAAGTGACACAAAACGGTGAACCCAAGTACAACCGAATGCTAAATAAAACATTTTTAGGCGACTAAAATGTTACCATTAAATTCTAAGACAAAAACACAAACAACTCCCAGACTGGATAACGCACCTATCAATCAGCGTGTAGCCCCGCCCCTAAATCATCCCCTCTTTATGTTGTGTTTGACTCTAAATGTTCCATAATGTACTAAATGAACATCATGCTGTATTGAAGAAGACTGTAAACTAGAGATTGAGACCATAAACTCATGTTTACAATGTTTACTGAGGGAATAAATCAAGAGAGAAGTAGAGTCATTTTAGACTAGACTTCTATACAACCAGAGGAGTCGCCCCCTGGTGGACACTAGAGAGAATGCAGCTTTAACACGTGAAGCTTTGACTTCACTCTTCATACTAGGTTACAAGGTTGCTACCTGGGTTTTTAAACAATATGATGGAAACCTCAGACTTGAATCACCACTAAAATGGAACGCTGTTGGTCGATGAGGCGGTTTGAGATATATATATATATATATATATATATATATATATATATATATATATATATATATATATATATATATATATATATATATATATAGACAGACATGTGAGGACTGTAGTTCCAGCTTGTTGCAGAAGTGAACAGCGTTCAGACGGCAGCAGGTCTGTGCCGTCTGCTGGAGGCTTTAACCCAGAACGTCTGACAAGCGCTGCGAGCGCAGACGTTTATAGCTCGAGTCGCCCGGCGGGATTCCAGATGCCACATCGGCTCCGTATCAGCACCTCGCCGCCGCCTTCCACGCCATCACAACACGTCCTTCGCCGCAGCCGCTAAAGACCCCCGAGAGCAGCTGTTGATGCTAAAACTAAAAACTAAAAACTGTTTGTGTATTCAAGTAGCTCGCTGCTTTCTGTCTGTGTTTCTGCAGACGTCAGAACAAACAGTCACCGTGTGATTTCGCCCTGCAGCCGACCGCGTACGCATCACGGCCTCGGCACACGGACCCCCCCCCCCCCCCGACCGAGAAGAGCTGCTGAAAATACGCTCAGCTAAGCAGTTCAGTTTGTGTACTTGTCCTTAAAAAAACAGCGTATGATAGAAATGATGCCTCTTAATCAGCACTTCTGTCAGTGTCAGGGGGCGTGGCCTCTGACCTCTGACCTCGGTGTTGTTGCCTTTCACCCTGTAGAATCTGTAAAAGATGAATCTTCATTTTTGAAATTATTTTGTTATCTAATGGTAACTTTTGGTGAATCAAGGGGAAATATACAGACGTGAATAAATAACGTAGTAAAATGAACACCTGTGTATTTTGGAGGTTTTCTTGACATAGTTTAGTGTTTCTGCTTGAAACATTTAACAAAAACTTATTTTAAATTAACTTGCTTCAAATGCTAACTTGTCATATTCAAATATTTGTCTATTTTCTTAAATGTAGTTCAGCGTTCTTGTTCTATTCTTTTATCAAGAAATGACCTTTTGCATCGTCAGATTGTTTTTAGGGTTCATATATAGACTGAGGTGACTTCATGTCGACACTTTTTTTGCACACAACTTCTAGCTGAGCTCCCAAAAATAACAATTCTGTCAGGCCACATTTTGTGGAAAATGTGTCAAGTAAAGCAGCAGAATATTTCCATGTGATGGAAAAAACAAGAGGTGGAGTGTTGGTTTAGAATATTTCATATCAGTGTAAATATCATAACTTAAATAAAGAGTATTCAGACGATCCGCTCTTTGTCTGTTGAGAACAAATCCCCCCTTCCAGCTTCTTAATGAATTCTAAAAGTGAACTGGAAGTCCATGTTGAGTCATGTTAACCTCAGAATACAATATGTGAAATATTTATATCATTTCAGTTGTCTGACCTCATTCTGTCAACAAGTTCAGACTCCGACGAGAAACACTCTCAAAACCTCCAAAAAGCACTTTTCTTCATCCAGAGGACGGACGATCGCCTCTCAGACACACGTCTCCTTTTAAACTTAGAACTCTTATCATCACTTCATACTCAACATCCATCCGTCTGCTTAAGAACCACAGACGAGCGCCATCTCAAGAGAAGGAATCCAGAAATCCGTCTAATATTTCTCTCATTTACATACAATCCACAGGACTGTTAATCAGCCGCTTCATCCGCCACGAGGGGATTAAACGTCACGGTTTCTGGAAAGAGAAGAGTTCAGTTTGGATTTCGTTTACTTTCCAACTTCTCCCGACTCACGAGGAGAAGTTTTAATTTCTTTGCCGCTTCCTCCATGACCGACCTCCACCGGCGGTGGTCCGTTTGTGAGCGAGGAGCAGTTCAGAGAGAGGGAGCTCATTTCAGGAGGAATAACCGAAAAAAAAGTGGTCAAATATGGAGGACCAAAATCTGGTTTAATGAATAAATGAATTTTAACCAAATTTATTTCAGTTAAAAAAAGGTATCCTAACCCACAGAGGAAGACGCTGAAAGTCCCCAGAAATATTTTATATTTCAAACTATTTTTTACTGATAAAAACATGTTTATTTTATTTTATAAAATCACAAAATAAGATATTTAAAAAGGAATTTTATGGGTATTTGAGAAAACCTTAGTGAAAATAAATAAATTAAGCTATACAATTCACAAAGAAACTGTGATATTTACAATTATATTAATAAAATACAGAAATGCATGAATAATTAAGAATCAATTAATTTAATAATTTTAATGCTTCTTTTTTCATTTTCAATCAGCATGGAAACTGAGCACATTTGTTAAATTAATGAATCTAAAGAATAGTAAACAACACGCAAATTAAATTACGACGTGAGCAGAGGACTCGTCAACCAGCTCGCACTTCACAATAAAGTTCAACTCGCTAAAATAAAAGCAGCACAGTGGATGTCTGAATATCTAACCTTTTGAGAGAAACATCTTTCATCTTTCATCCGACGATAAACATCAAACTCAACAACTGTGGACTTAATGAGGTGACTCAGCTCCACACTGCCTCGTCCCTTAAATCTGTCACACACACACACACACACACACACACACACACACACACACACACACACACACACACACAACATGCAGCAAATAAAAGGATCTTCAGCCTCGAACCAATTTTGTAGCGAGCGACGGTCCTTTTTAAACCTGGTCGTCACGACAACGAGTCTGCACCACCAGCGGCCGCCGGGTCACGAGCCAATCACATGACATTGATTATCTGTCAGCATCATGCCACTGAGCCTCCACACACAGACACACACACACACACACACACACACACACAATTACAAGTGACTAAGAGCCTATTGAGTGAGACGCTGCCCAGTCACTTCAGCAGGTGTGTGTGTGTGTGTGTGTGTGTGTGTGTGTGTGTGTGTGTGAGGTCTTAAATGAAGGTTTGAGGCGTCGTGTCGACGGGTCAGAGACACCCTGAGCAGGTCAGACTCCACTCTGATTGTAGTTCTATCGTTCCGACGTTACAACCAATAAATAAAAAGACTGATTTTTGTGAGACAGTCGGATTAAGTCTCACACTACCGTTCACCTGCGTTCACTAGGGTTCACTACTGTTCACTAGTTCACTAGGGTTCACTACCGTTCACTAGAATTCACTACCGTTCACTAGTTCACCACCGTTCACCTCCGTTCACTAGGGTTCACTACCGTTCACTACTGTTCAAAGGCAATTTGCTCTATTTCAGCCTAAAAAACACATTTTAATAAAACTAGTGAACTGTCAGCGGGTTGTATATTTTAACCATTGTTGCATCACAAATCTTTTTTTGTATTTTATAGAATAATCTATAATATTTTTTCAGACATTGATATCCTTCATTCTGCATTATTATTGCTGCAGTGGCACTTTGAGCTAAATGCTAAATGTCATCGTGCTAATACGGCAGTGTGTTGACATTTAGCGGGCAACGTTCGCAGTGTTCACCGTCTCAGATTAGCGTGTTAGCATGCTAACGGTAAGGCAAAGTAGAGCTGAGGCTGATGGGAAGGTATTCAGTCATTAACGGAGTATTGGAGAAATTAAAGTTTTGACCTGGTGGTGGTGCGAGAGGAAAAGTCAGAAGATGACAAGGATTCATCCTCTGGAGACCATGAATGTCTGTTTATAATATTCTATCCAACAGTTGTCTTTCACTTCCTGTTTTTTTGGCCTTCGCCATCTTTTTTTTCTTTTTTTTCTTGCAACCAGAAGCTCAACCATAACCCTGAATAAGACATTTCAAAATGTTACACACTGTGAAAGGGTTACATTTATAAGACTAAAACACAAACAACTCCCAGACCGGAAAACGCCATGGTAAAGACCTGTCAATCACTGTGTAGCCCCGCCCCTAAAGCATCCCCTGCTTTATGGTCTGTTTGACTCTAAATGGAGCATAATGTACTACCGTAAATTCCGGTATATAAGCCGCTACTTTTTTTCACACGCTTTGAGACTGCGGCTTTTACAACGATGCGGCTAATTGATAGATTTTCACAGGCTAACTAGCTTCCCGCCGCCAACACATTTAACCTCGTCATATCAGACCAATGAAATTACCGAACAGGTCACAGTGGACCAATGAAACTGTTTCGGCAAACTCACTCACACTTAATTCTTCAGATCACCCATTTTGCGCTTCGTGCACGCACCCTCATCATGGAAAAGACACGAGGAAATGCATATGATGCGGCTTTCAAGTTAAAAGCGATCCGTCTGGCTGTCAAAGAAGGAAATAGAGCTGCTGCACGTACGCATCAATGAATCGATGGTGAGACGCTAGTGACGGCAGCAAAAAAAAAAAAAGCATTTGCGGTATGTATGTAGTTGTGGATGTTACCGGCATTTATTTAATTAAAAGTTAAAAAAAATCTTTCCTGTAACATCTTGCCGCGTTAATATCTCATGTTTCAACGGGGACACCTGCGGTTTATAGACAAGTGCGGCTTATTTATGTACAATTTCTTTTTTCTTTTAAAAATTAGCAGGTGCGGCCTATATATAGGTGCACTCTATAGTCCGGAATTTACGGTAAATGAACATCATGCTGTATTGAAGAAGACTGTAAACTAGAGATTGAGACCATAAACTCATGTTTACAATGTTTACTGAGGGAATAAATCAAGAGAGAAGTAGAGTCATTTTAGACTAGACTTCTATACAACCAGAGGAGTCGCCCCCTGGTGGACACTAGAGAGAATGCAGCTTTAACTCATGAAGCTTTGACTTCACCTTTCAGAACCAGAGGTTGCCGCCTAGTCTGGACCAACGTGGTGGACTGACATATTGACATCTTACATATCTTACATTGATGCATATGTAAAACCGGAGGAAACCAATCTTTGAAAAATCTAAATCTGGAGGTAAGAGGTTTCCGTGCGACGCTGCTACGTACACGTTTGTGCTGCAGGAAGGACGAGGCTAAACGAGGTAAAAAGCCTCTGCAGCTTTGTCTTCATCCCCGGCTGCAGCTCTTCAGGGAGCCTCTGAGTCGGACAAGCTGATTAAGTTGCATTTTTCTTGACCAATGGAGTGCAGCGACAGACAATTAGGACGCGGACGTGCTACTCTCTCTGTGGTTGTTATTTCTCAGGCCCAAAATGACCTCTGGGAAAGACTTGTGGATGGATGAAGGAGGAGGAAGAGGAGGAGGAGGGGGTGAAGATAGCCTGCCCAGCATGCTGCTCATCACGGTGCGTTTGATCTATTGCCTGCCACATCCCCCCTCCTCCTCCTCTTCTCCCCCCCCTCGCTCAGTCATACTCTGGCTGTTCGAGCGCCACCAGCCACCCATATATTAGCCACCAACATCCACAGGATGTAAAAATAACTCCCTGCTCCATCCTCCTCCTCCACAGCTTTTCCATCTGTCCGTCCACAAGTCTCCTCCTCCTCTCGGCCTTCCCGCCACCTGCTCCGTGGTGGATCAGCACACCTGCACCTCGGGGGGGGGGGCAGGAAAGTGAACACCTTCCTGCTCAACATGATTTACTTGAAATTCCATTAAAAAACAAAACAAAACTGAGGTGGGGAATTCAATTTGACATCTGTGATACAGCAACGACGGCAACCTTCAGGTTCTGAAAGGTGAAATCAAAGCTTCATGTGTTAAAGCTGCATTCTCTCTAGTGTCCACCAGGGGGCGACTCCTCTGGTTGTATAGAAGTCTAGTCTAAAATGACTCTACTTCTCTCTTGATTTATTCCCTCAGTAAACATTGTAAACATGAGTTTATGGTCTCAATCTCTAGTTTACAGTCTTCTTCAATACAGCATGATGTTCATTTAGTACATTATGCTCCATTTAGAGTCAAACACACCATAAAGCAGGGGATGATTTAAGGGCGGGGCTACACGCTGATTGACAGGTCTCTATGTCACTCCTCCTCAGTCTAAATATGGTCACTTCCTGTTCACTGGTTGCAAAATTCCAAGATAGCGACGACCCAAAACGCCGAACTCGAAGCTTCAAAAGGATGATAGATAACTTCATAACGTTAAAAGCATATTTCTACCGTTTATGACTGAACAAACAGTTGATACCGTGAGAATGGATTGATTGATACGCATTTGAGAGCATTAACGTGTTGCTCAAACTGGACTTCCAGGATCCTATTTCATTGCCTCTGGTACCTAAACAACCCCTGTCACTGTGCATGGAGAAATGGTATTCCCAGTGTGGTGAGTTAGAACTTGACTGGGATGGAGATGATGTTCTTGTCCTGGTTTAAGGCTCTTTACCATTCAGACACATGAACATCATAATACTGGGTAAATGTTCCCACGTCCACAAACTATTTATTATTATCATAACAGCCTGCTCTCCAACGTCAGCTCTGTTGTAATATCGTCCGCATGCTTGTGAACATGTTCCTCTGACGTATGAGCCTGAAGAGACCGTAAAAGAAACTCTGTGTACCTGAACCCCCCCCCCCCCCCATCTCTCTCTTGTCACAGATACAGGAAGCAGGTTTAAAGTCAGGAGCTAGGAAATCATGAAAACAGCTGCCAACACATTCCAGCCTTCTTCAGAGGCTCTGCACACTGGATTTCTCCTCCATACATTTGCACTTGAAAAAATAGGATCCAAACATTCTGAATTAGTCCTGGAGGGCGCTCCTCCTGATTTAACGCGTGAAGGAGGCTTTACTCAAATGTTGTCCCGTGGCCTGATTTAGCATCTCCCTGAAAGTGGCAGAGAGGATGCGTTTACACATTTACAATTTATCCACGTTTTGGCTCTTTGATTCATGAGACACTTTCCGTCTGAACTTCTGAAGCTATTTCAGTTTGAACGAGGTAAGAGGCGAACGCGCTTCTCTTTTAGTTCTCCAGCGGCTAAATTAAGCTTCAGGGCCACAAAACACTAATAATACAACAGTTGTGAATGACGCGTCAGCCAGCACCTGTTACCATGACACCGAGCGCCGTAGCGACAGGAAGTATTTATAACCTCTAAACACGTAAATCTAGAAGTAAAAAAGCGGACCGTCAACTTATTCTCAATCTGTTTCTGGTTACAGATTCTCTCCTGAGAACGCACACAGGATTCATCTTAATAGAGCATAATTAGTCTTTTATTTAGATAGTTTCATGATCCAAATGTTGGCTAGCACCGGCACCTCGCAGCAAGAGTGGGCCTGGGTTCGATCCCCAATCCCGGGCGGTCCTTCTGTGTGGAGTCTGCACGTCCCCCCCCCCTCCGGGTTCTCCGGCTTCCTTCCCACAGTCCAAAGACAGCTTAGGTTATTTGGAGACCTCGAAATTGCCCGTAGGTGTGAACTCTGCCTTCGCCCAATGTCAGCTGGGATCGCCTCCAGCGACCCTGAATAGGACAGGCGGTTTGGAATTATCCAAATGTGCGTCACGGTTATGGTTAAAGATGAGGGTAAGTATGAGAAGAGCGCCATTAAACAACAGAACAACACCTGCAAAGAGCTGCAAAGTTACACTACGAATAAAACAGGCTGCTCCACAGTCCGCTCTTTACACGCATACACAGGCTTTTCAAAATAAACTTCCATTTTCTCAGGAAAAGATCGTGGTTTGGGTTAAAAATTAAGTGTTTTTGTTCAGAAGTTTAGATCGCTGTAGTTATGTACATGACAGTAAAAAAAATACGTAAATAGAAAATACGTCAACATTGACTTTTGGTATCACATGTGATGGGAACAGCGATCTCCTGAGTGAACGTCAGTGTTTAAATCTAACATCCTAACTCATCGTTCTTTAAACTACGTAAACTGACTTCCTCCCCGTGTCGTAAACACGACCGCGTACAGAGTCGTGGTCGGGCTGATAAAAGACTTGTGTTGTTGTGAGACGGTTAATTTGAGGATTTGGGTTAAAACACATCGGAGTTGAGCGCTGATACCCTGCATGACTGCATCTCCCTGAACTGCTGGATGTTCTGTAAAGCAACAACACCATGATGGTAGACTGGTCTGAATCAGTGCTGGGCCTACGTATTTAAATGTAATCCTATGCTGTTGAAACAATGGTTGTAATCTAGATGTCTTAAAATCAATGCTGTCTCCTGGTTGCCTTCATTCACCTAACTTACAATGACCTACTGCCACTAAAGAACCAGCTTGGCTCCTTTAAGAACAAATGAATACGTATGGAGAGGATTATATCGAAGAAATCCAAAAATGAGCGGCATTCAGCTCTAAAGCTCCAAAAACAGAAGTTGTTGGTGTGAAGAAACGTAAACTCACAGGAGGTTTTTAGGGTTGAAGAACGTTCTAATTGAAATCGGGGATTTGCCTGCAGTATGAAGAGATGTGAGCCAGGAGGGATCACGTGACTCCAGACTGCAGCACCGCTGACAGCGACAGAAGTAAATGAACACAGCTCTGAGGTCTCCACGGGGGAACCGGCACGGGTCCACGTTCACTCTGCTGTTTTTCACCGCCTGGATGTCTGGGCGGGTCTCGCTGAAATAAAAGACAACCACTGTCTGTCTGACTGACCTAACATCCGTGTCTTTGGGGCGAAGGAGAGGAGCCGGGGGAGTCGGTCAGCTCCGTGGGGACGCGGCCATTGATTTCTCAACACCTTCGCCAAGGCCAACGTAGACGGGGGGGGGGGGGGGGGGGGGCAGTATGGCTGGAGCCTTGGGAAATCACAGCATAATTAAAAGGCCAAAGACCCCGGAGCAGATGGTAACCAGGAGAGGTGAAGGAGGGAGAGAAGGGTAAGGAAAGGGAGACCAATGACAGGTGGGAAATGGAAAGAAAATGTGAGAGAAAATTTAGATTGAAAAGGTACACTGGGAGAGATGAAGAAGGAAAATGATGAACTAAAATGAAAAGGGGGGAAGAAGAAGCAGACCGGAAACAAAAAAATGAAGATAAAAAATGATGATGAAACAGCTGCATTGGGGAAAGGAGAGGAGGGAGAAAGAACATTGAAAGGAAAGATGAGGAAAATATAAAGAGGAACAATGCTGGAAAGAGAGGAAACTGCAGGCGAGAGGAGGAAGAAAAAAAACACAAAAGATGGGAAAAAGATGAACGAGGAAGAAGAAGAAGAAGAGGAAAAAAAGGAAATGGGGACAAATGCAGGAGAGGTGAGGGAGATAAGAGAGAAAGTGGAATAATTGAAAGAGATAAAAATGGAGCAAAAAGCAGGTTTAAAAGATTGACAAAACCTGTGGAGAGAAATTAGATGGAAAACCGAGAGCTGGAAATAGAGACAAGATAAAGACAGGAAAGGAAATGAGAAAAGGGAAGGGAGTGAGTGAGGAGTGAGGGGAGTCATTATTGAGCAGCGAGACGTCGACATCGCAGCGTGGTGAAACCTTCAGCTCTCTGTCAACAGCGAAGCTGCTTCTCTTCATAATGAACGCTGCTTTTACATGAAGCTGCGATGAGAACGTTTGGTTTTAACCTCTAAAACTCTGAGACTGATGGACTAAAAAATCTGATTTTAGCCACGAACACATCAGGAACAACATCGTCTGCGTGGAGTTCCCCAGGGCTCGACCCTCGGCCCTCTTCTATTTAACATCCACACGCTTCCCATAAGACAATTTATGTGTCAAAACCAAATCATCCCGTCATAATCGTGCAGATTATACCACGACACGTATCCAGCTCTGTCACAGAGCCTCTATAGACTTCATGGCTGCATGTGCTGACATGTCCTTTAACTAAATATAGATAAACGTAAAGAATAAAATCAGCGGATGAGGTAGGTATTCAGAGTTTTTTGTAAGATCAGATGTTTTAGCCTTCGTTAGATCATTTAAGTAGAAAGAGATGATGTCATATCGAGACATCTTGGAGTGACCTTTTAAATTAAGAGACATTCAGGATCACACTTCTTTCAGAGACGCAGACCCGTCACTTCTATGAGTCGGTGCTGCCGTCTCGTCTCTAAATGTTGAGGGGGAAGCTCTGGACGGATCAAAGCTCCGTCAGCGGAACGCCCACTTCCTCCTCTCCCAGCGGAGCGCCGACTCTAATCTCCTCCACACATCTGACTCCTTCCACACTACGTCTGCTCTAATTGGCCATCACAGCCGCCTTGGTGTCAAACACCCTGAAACCGTGACCTGCGCTGAACTCTCCCGTCCTCGCCGATTTGCCAACATTAGCCTCGTCGTTGAAGACGGGCGGACTCTCTCGGTCCCCCGTCGGGTCGTCGGTGTAACGTGGGAAGCGTTTCATGACCTTCGTGGTGACTCTGCAGAAAAGGGGGCGTATCTATGTGTGCTCAGGCGGCACACGGCGGATAATTAAATTAACCTTTGTTTTACCGAGGGAAGGTGGATGTGACACGAGTCCAGTGAATCTCGATCGACGGCCGCATGCGCCTGAATGTCTTTTAGCTAAACGAAATCTAAGTCACCGAGCAAATGACAATGAAAACACAATTATTTCAATCAATTAAACGTTTTTGCATAAAAAGATGAAGGGAGACTTATATTGTGTCGAATTTATAGGAAATTTGTTAGCGGCTACTCTTCGATAAAACAAGTCTACCAACACTGCAGGGAGGAAAAAGAACATGGGGCTTTTATTGTGAAGAATTGAGAGGTTTTACATCCGACCACTGTCCAATCAGTCACATTGTCGAGTGTGGACACGCATCCGATCACGTGCCTGGACGTCCTAGATTGATCAAAACATTACCTATGAACTAATTTGGTTCCCTGGAAAACAAACTATCCCCCCCCCTCTCTGGAACAGTTATTAAAAAGAAGGCTTCACCTTCAATTGAATCGCTGCTTTCTCTCGATGTGCAGCTGCACCAAAAGCGTCGCCGGCTGCCTGCTGATTCTCATGTCAATAACACTGAGGAGGCTGAGCGCAAACAACAACAACAACAGCAACGGCAACCCGTCCATGAACACGACTCCATTAACTCGGAGCAGAGCTGCGACTCAAAGCGCCCGATTTGCAATTTAACCGGTCGCCGAGGGGCCGACGGCAGCTTCTCTGGTCGCCTAGCAACAAGGTACCTGATTGGACTAATTGCACACTATTGTGCGGTCCTGGATTGATGAAGGACTGAAAAGATCTCTTTGACGTTCGAGATCACTCTAAAGCCTTTTAGCAGATTGACGTTCGCTGAGCAGCGCGTTTCCGATCCTCGTGATTCAGAACTTCTGTCGGCTCAACATCAAACGACGCCGTCTCACAGTGGAAAAAAAACCAGCAGACTTTTCTAACGCCGTGGTTTTGGCATCAAAACCTCGCGTCAACCTTCTCCGACAGGCAGCGACAAATAATTCATCAGCGATCAAAAGTTAATGCTGCTCGACAGAAAGTCCGACGTGTTTTCACGCAGTTTCATTTCAACGTTTTTTTTTGTCAGGATTCATTTGCGTCATCTGCCTGAAATATATCACTCAAGCTAATGAATTCATTCCTCTGAGCACCTAAAAGCCTTTCCATCACTTTTGGGGAATTTAATGGAGAGCGATAAACAATCAAAAGGTTCTTGGCCACCAAAGGTCAGAGAGGCATGCTGGGAGTTTGGCAAAACAAACAAACACAACGTCGCAACAGCAGAGCGACCGTCTTCAAACCGCAGACTTCATACTAAAGATCATTTGATGCAATAAAACGCAGATTACAAAAGTCAAAGTACAGCAGTCTGGATGTGGCAATAGAAAAAGGACTTCCTCTGTGAACAGAGTGGAGGCAGCTGTTGTAGACAATGATTCCTCAAACAACGCTTCGTTTGATGTCTTATTGAGAAACTTACCCATTTTTTGTGCATTTTCCTACGAAAGCTACAGCGACACGTGTCTCGTTAAACGCAAAAAGTCTAAATGACGTTCCGTCTTCACGGTAAACTACTCGGTTAGGTTCAGGAAAAGATCGCTAGTGAACTGAGGAAGTCATGTGACAAATGAAGCAACGTTGACTTCCTGTCTCACGCGGGGATCGAACAGCGGTCCACCCAAGTGAAGTTTTTTTGTTTGACCCGTCCACCACGACATCCACCCGTCATGTGAGGGCGTATGTATATTATTATACTGTGGGATATCTACTACAGCGCACTGCTCTTCATCGGTGTAGCTGCGAACGCTGGATGAGAACAGCCCGTCATCGGTTCTCTTCTTGATCTATCGTTCCATCATTTTGTCTCTAAATTGGCAGAAAACAGTGAAAAATGCCCGTTATAAGATGTATTCAAAATGTTTGCTCTCTAGTTTAGTTCACATGATGAACTCTTCTTCATGATGAGGAAGAGAGCATCAATTCCTGACGTTTGAGAAGCTTGAACCAGCTAATATTTGGCATTTTTTCCTTGAAAAATTAGAAAAACAATCATCCAAATATAGTTGCCGATGATTACTCAACTACTCTGTACTGATTGACTTCTTTATATATTCACACCGACGGCATCCTCACACGTCAACTCTCTAGAGGAGTGGGATTTTTGTTCACATTGGCACCTCCGGGCCTCCGTACAGTACCTGTTTACGTCTATAAAAGTCCACGACTGTTTGCTCAACAAGACGAGCGGTCATGTCAACCGCTAACTGAAAAAAGCTGAAAATGTGTTTTCAGCTTTTTTTTGTTGTTCAGACATGAAAGCCTCATAAAAAGTCTCTAGTGTTGACCTGATCAACTGCTGCAAAAAAACAATATTCAAGGTCGATGGCCTTCTAGGAAAACGGATTGAAAAGATCTCAGCTATGTAGAAAACATCACGAACACAAATATTACTTTAAGAGTCAGCATTTGGAGACTTGAAAGAGTTGCATTAACGTGCAACTCAGTTTTGCTTTCACTTTCATTTATGTAAGTATAGAACAACAAACCTACGTCTAATAAGTCCGGTTTTCTAACCTTCATGGTGTGTTTTTGAACATTTTATACACAAAGTGAATGATGTGATGCTGTCTCAGTGTTGAGATTCTCCTGTGGTCACTGACCTCCTGATCTCTAGATGTGGTCCAGATCTGAAGCGTTCTGGTTTTCCGTTTGTAGCATTGGCTCATCGTGTTGAAGGCCGGTTTAAATGTAATCCGGAAACTCCATTCAGGAAACCAGCAATTTAAGTAGTGTTTTCAGACTGACTTGACAAAGCATCAATTAAAACTTTTGACCAATCAACATCATGATGTAGATGTTTTGGCATCATTTAAATCCGTACATTTTGGCAATTTAACTGCAGCAAAATCTGCATATTTAGTGGAACCAGGAAGTCTTTAACAACAGGCACAAAGCAGCGCTCGTGTTGACTGTGGCCGTGGTTAATGATGACAAAGAAATGCTGTCTGTTGGTCTTTACATGGAGTTAAGCCCCTCCTCTTCAAAAGGCCTCACTGCGCTTGGGAACTTGAGACTTAACCAAGAGTTTCCCCTCAAAACATTTTAAAACGGAGTATGTAAAACGCCAGAATGTTCATTAATCCTCCACATTCTTTACCCAGCATGCCGAGCAGAAACGAAGCGCGGGGAGCGGAGCGCAGCGGAGTCGTGTCCTCCGAAGCCGCCCGCCCGCTCACTCGCTCCCCGCTACGCAAACGACAAATTAAAAAGAGACGGAGATCCGTAATGATGTCTCCCAGCGATGAGCGGCACTCGCCCGGCCTCCTGCTGATCTCAGTGTGTGTGAGTGTGTGTGTGAGTGTGTGTGTGGGTGGGTGTGTGGGTGGGTGTGAAACGCACACCGAGGTGTGTGTGACACTGAATACTCTTCTCTCTGTTTACAGCGGAGCAGCTGATATCGCAGCAACATCCCTGAAACGTCACAATCATAAAA
This sequence comes from Cebidichthys violaceus, assembly GCF_023349555.1. Lineage (NCBI taxonomy): Eukaryota > Metazoa > Chordata > Actinopteri > Perciformes > Stichaeidae > Cebidichthys > Cebidichthys violaceus. Next base: position 32,535 of record NW_027176442.1, read on the forward strand.
TGAACATGAGCTAACGACGATGTTACAATAAGCAGATATTCGGGAAGTTTATTCGGGGGATATTTCACCTCACTATCAAACACAGCTCCTCTGATGTAGAGGAACAACACTGCTCCTCTGGATCGTCTCCTCCCTGAACAGCGGCGTCACACTGAACCAGTTGTTTTTGTGTTTGTCTTTCCGTCTCTGTGACCTACTGTTCTGCTGCACTGAACCTCGTCCCGTTTGTGTCTCCGGGGCTCCACCGGGACCGATGCAACCGACATGTCCGACGGCTCCGAAAGGACAAAACGCATCCAAAAGGAATAAGAGCACAAACATCAAGAGAAAAGGAAAAGTGCTGCAAACTTTTTGGCCTCTTTTAGCTGCTGGTTTTTGGTTTTGTGGCACTTCTTCTGTTCGGTGCAGTAGTCTCAGCTGTTTTCTGATGAACGCGCTATACCTGCTCAGCATCAAACAGCAGACAGACTCAGATGGAGACGATGCTGGGTTAACAGAGTGGAGCATTGAGCAGCCAAACAGACAGATATTAGGAGGTGGAGACCAAAAACGGAGATAAAAGAGTCAGAAAATGGGACTAACGTTCATTAGGTGACGATAAACGAATGATCAGTTTTTACCCTCACCCGCTCCGCTTATCACAAGACACGTTTGCTGGCCGACCTATCAGCTTCAGCGTCTCCAGACGTCCTCTAACCGGACAGGGTTGCAGGTTCTGGAGACGGCAGGACTCTCCGGTTGAGCGAACTGGTTTCGACACGACGTCGCAGCTAACGGTGTCGTCTAATCAGTAACCGTGTGAGTGGGTGTCAGCCGTGGTGCACGGAAGCTGCAGGTGGGCCGCTTCTCCCGAAATAAATTGGCAGAAACACAAATTCATTCTGACAAAAGACGCGCAGAAACACACACACACACACACACACACACACACACACACACACACACACACGCAAACGAGAACATGACAAACTTCAGCGAGATGGAACTGCTGCTTTGACCCCGAACCTCCACCTCACATTCATCCTCTGCCTGCAACACAGCTGGGAGACAACAGGAGGGTCTGTGTGTGTGTGTGTGTGTGTGTGTGTGTGTGTGTGTGTGTGTGCGGCAGAGCTCCCTCCATGTACTGCAGTAAAGCAGCCAGCAGTGCTGCGATGCTCCACTGAACACTGTTGACTAAGCAGCTCAGTGTGTGTGTGTGTGTGTGTGTGTGTGTGTGTGTGTGTGTGTGTGTGTCATTGTTAGTGGGCATGCAGTGGTGAATTGGCAGATGTACCGTGAGTGTGTTATATATTTAAACACGTTTAAACAGGTGGTCCACTCCACTAACCTTACACATCCAACACGTTGACCGTCTCAAACACCGGCGGCTGCTCTGAGGTCCAAGCTTCAAACTAGACGCTCTACGTTCCCTCTGATGTCTGAAAGCCTTGAGTTCGGCGATTTTGCCGTCGCCATCTTGAACATTACTTTGTGTTTTAGTTTCTTATTTTAGAATGTCTTTAGATAAAATGATTGTTCACTAATAAGAAAAGGGATTGTAAGTGTGTGTGTGTGTCGGTCAAACCAGCGTGATTGTGTTCCCTTTAAAGCTCTGCGCTCTGTTCATTAGCATATTGCGCCCCAGCAAAATACCCACAATCCCCCTGGGATACTGTAATCACAGTCCACTGCTGCTGCTGCTGCTGCTGCTGCTGCTGCTGCTGCTGCTTCCTGTGATTTAAAGTGACCCGGGTCCTCGTCCGGCTTCTGATTTGGTAAAAAACTGCAGGCTGCAGATTTAAAACATGAGGAGGACCTGTGAGACTCTCCGCCGCATCTGAATAATCGCAGCTCATTCCTCACTGCTAGTTACTATCGATTGTTCTCACACAATTATGTGAAAAGTTGGAGGAGCCGTGTGAGAGTTTCCTGGTTCTTTGTCTTTGTTAAAGCTTCTTCTTCTTCTTCTTCTTCTTCTGCTGAAGATAGCAAACACGGGGTCGGCTCCTTTGGGCAGAAAAAAGAAAAACCTCGTAGATGTTTCTCCGCTAACGTTTTAATGCGGCAGTGGACGGACACTGATTCCCTCCTACCCTATCAACACTCTAATAGTCCTCATCTTTCCATATTATCGAGCTGCTCCTGCTTTATTTTGCACTCTATATTCTGAAGGCCCTTCATCCTCCGTCGCTCTTCACACCTGAAGTGCACTCTAAGAGGCGCAATCGATAAGAGATCAGAGGAACGCGGCGTTTCGGGCGAAAGGAGGACCAGGTGGCGTCTGTATTTAGCCGCGTCCTGCCGGCGGCGTGGACGCTCCAGCGGCGATGTTCGCGGGCCGGACGCAGCGTGATGGATGAGGCCTCCGTCGCGAGGCGGCGATGGAGGTTTCTGTAGGACCGGAGACGACTTCATACGGAGGACAGACGGCTGAAAAACAAATCTTCCTGCTGCTGTTGCTGGGGAGCTGAACAATTTATAGAA
>NW_027176442.1:40000-55000 GCF_023349555.1 Cebidichthys violaceus
CCTCTACAGACTCTGCAGGAGTAATACAGAAGGGGAGACAGAAAGGAGGAGACTACTGGGAGAGCAAAGGGGGGAGGAAAAGAGAGAGAGAGAGAGAGAGAGAGGGAGAGAGAGGGAGGGAGGGAGGGGAGGCCCAGAGTCTGCTGCAGGAGAACGAGAAGGCTGAAGAGAGACTGAAGTACTCACAGAATGAAGATGACGACACCAGGAGTCGATATCAAAAGATTCCCTCTGATGACGGAGGCCAGTTTAATCTCGGCGAGTCCGAGGCAGACGGATGGACGGATGGACGGAGGGACGGAGGGACGGAGGGACGGACGGACGGAGGTGCAGAGTATCCACAAGGACCAGAGAGCTGGGAAACAAAAAGCTCCAGGGGGAGACGACGAACTTTAAAAAAAGAGAGAGAGGTTGGAGCCTCGGGGAGTCTGGGACCCAGGAAATAAAGTCTCTGCTCAGTCCTCTCCAGAACCGGTCCCTTTGCTGTCTCTCTCTCTGTTTATATCTGTCTATCAGTCCCTTTTATCTCAGCCTTGATATGGACAACGTGGAGGCTGCAGGGAAAGAGGGATGAAAAAGGGGGATCAAATTGAGGGATGAATGTCCTCCAGACTGAGTGAATCTGTTTGGCCTCGACGGACGCTTAGACAAGAACGTGAAAATGTTACATTTGAGGCTTTTTCCCCCTCTGCTGCTTCAACAGGCCTCTGTCTCTGTCTCTCTCTCTCTCTCTCTCTCTCTCTCTCTCTCTCTCTCTCTCTCTCTCTCTCTCAGAAGAGGACTCTGGTTTGTGGGCGATGAAGATGAAGACTGGTCGGGGGGGCAGAGAGGAACTCAATTACAGACGGACTGAGATAACGGTGTGTATCGGTGGCACCTGCTCTGCTTCCTCTACTCTCTTCCTGTCTGCTTTTCCACCTGACTGCCAAGATTAAGGCATATAATCAAATTCCCTTAATTGGCCCGGAATCGTGGCGACCGGCCAAGAGTCTCTCTCTCTCTCTCTCTCTCTCTCTCCGTACCTCCCTCCCTCGCTCGCCCTCACAGTGGAGGGAATGACAATGAGGCCGGCCGGTCAGGACTCAGGACTCCTACAGTCAACTCTACCTGCTGACTCACAGCTAGTTACCTCTGCTGTCGGCTGCTGCCTCGATCTCGCCATATCAACCTCCCACTGGCCCCGCCCACTGCCCCGCCCCTCCTATCGATTACCCAGAATGACTGACAGGATCCCTTTAACTCTCCCCTTCTTCTCCTTTTTGCCGCCGTTTGAATCCCTCTCCTCGTCTCCTCTCCTCTTCTTCTTCTTTTTCTTTGTGTTTGTATCTAATCTCTCCTGCTCTTCCTGTGTCTAATCCCCATCTACATCTGCTAATGCTAATTGGTTTCAGGTGTCTCTGGTGGCGGTGGGATGGAGAGTGTGTGTGTGTGTGTGTGTGTGTGTGTGTGTGTGTGTGTGTGTGTGTGTGTGTGTGTGTGTGTGTATGTGTGTGTGTGTGTGTGTGTGTGTGTGTGAGTGTTGGGGGGGAGGAGGGGGTGGCGAGGGGAAGATTTCACGCCGCCGTCGCCATTAATTAAAAAGATGATTACTCAGAATACAAAGATTAAAGACGAAAATAGGAAGCGCCGGGGCCGATAATAACCTGGTAGCACTTTATAACTCCTCGCTCAGCTTATCCAGAGTGTGTTTTCTTTCGGTTAAATGAGCTTGTGTGTGTGTGTGTGTGTGTGTGTGTGTGTGTGTGTGTGTGTGTTCGTACATCCAGCAGCTCTCAGCTTGTTAAAAATGGCCACGTTGGGAGGAAGAAAAGTTTCTGGGAGGTTTCTGCTGGTCGTTGCGGCTACATGGCAGAACGAGCCGCATGTCACCTCCTGTGGGCCGACATTTTACAAAAGATCTTAAAAAACAGTGTGTTGTTTCTTTTTTGTTCAGTTTCCTCGAGTTACATTACATCCACCGTGTCAAGGCTTCGGCTTTTTTCCACTTATGGTCTCTCTTTGTATCCAGACAGAATCCAGGAAAAGGAAGCGATCCTTAGATTTTCAAAGTCAAACAAACTCCTACGCTCCTCTGTGGCTCGACAACCAAGTCCATTAAAAAACACCCAGAATGTTTTCTCCTCTTCTTTTTTCCCCCTCTGCGGTGTCCTCAACGCAGCAGCCGGGGACCACTGAGTCTTTGACCGGATGCGGTTGCCATGGCGCCGCCAAGGAAGGCAATTGGCTGCTGATTGGCCGAGGGTCGGCGGGGGCGTGATGGGTGGCGGGGTCACACCTGTAGCATTCTGGGAAATGATGCACGCCACTTTGAGGTGGATCTGACAAGATCTGCAATGACAAAAAAACAGTTTTTGTTGGTTTAGTTTTTAATCTGATTTTCTTTAAAAACAGTTCTTCTGGTTTTTGTTATAAATTCTTCAATTATGTAAAATGTAAACATACTAAGGACACAGTGAGGGGAAACACCACAGTCCTCCACTGGTCCTCTCACCATTAGCAGATGTTTCTCCTAGCGTACTAGCGTCCTTATTTATCATTTATTAAACTCCACACGTCACTGTCAGTAACACACTTCCTGCAACATTTCTCACTCGTTGAATTAAGCTAAAAGTTGCTCTTCAGTGTTGTCTTTTAAGGTTTCCATCTGACCCGATTTGCCTCTTCATGCATTCATCATGAGTCACTCTGGATGACAGCAGCAGCCAAAAGTTAAATGTTTGTTTTCACGCAAGTGAAGAGATTAAAAAGTGTGGAATTACAACGGCAGACAAAGAACAACAGAGGGAGGAGTGATGCGGATAACGTATTGAGTCGAGATAAAGACGACAACAAAGAGGATTATGGAAATCACAACTTCTTCCAAGCCAAGAAAATGAAATGAAGTCGACAAGCGCAGACATGACTGAGGTTGATAAAAGTATCTCGATGACGAGAGGAAGAACATGGAGGGAGACCATAGAAATAGAATGGAAGTAGAACGGACACTGAACTGTTTCCTGTTGTTATTTGACTGGTTCAAAAGAAAATAACGATTGTTGTTAGTTGTTATGGTGACGTAAAGTGCTCCGGAGACGGATGGCTGGCTAGTTAGCTAGGTAGGCTAATATTAGCTTGTCTTTCTCCAGAGCGGCGGGGAGTGAGGCGGAGGTCCGTTAGACTCAGCGCTGCCACTGGCCAACAGTCAAACCCCATCTTTTGTAACCAGTGCAGCATTAAAGCATGGCAGTATTAGCAAGCTAGCCAGCTCTACCAGTGTAGCATTAGAGCATGGTGGAATTAGCAAGCTAGCTAACTAGCCAGCTGTACCAGTGTAGCATTAGAGCATGGTGGAATTATAAAGCTACCTAACTAGCCAGTTACTACCCAGCTGTCCGCTAGGTACCTAGCTAGCTTTTCAATTCCACCATGCTTTAATGCTACACTGATAACAGAAAATGTAATCATTTGGTGATAGCATGTTCCTTCCTACGCTGTGACATGAGTGTGTGGATGAAGTATTAAGTTATTCAATTTAATACTTAGCTACATTACTACTCCACTACTCGTTTTAGTTGTTACTGCAAAACCTTGCGACTTCAGTCAGTTTACAATGTTACACATAAAAATGGCTGCCGCTCTGTGTACCATCCTGCTACATTGATTTGATTGCTCCTATTCTAATTCTCTGAGGGAAACAGACCCAACAGGAAGAAGAAGAAGAAGAAGAAGAAGAAGAAGAAGAAGAAGAAGAAGAAGAAGAAGTTGGAGGAGTAACACAGTGTTTGTGGAAAACAAGAGCAACATGAAAAAACACGTGTTCATGATGCAGAGGAAGGAAACTAACAGAAGACGAGTGGGAGGAGAGATTGTTTTCCACTATGATCTGCTACTTATACAGACTAATGTGGGTTAAAGATGGAGGCGATGTCTTCATGAAAAAACATAATAGCTTCAACCCAAGATGGCCGACCAAAGTCTATCGTTCACACTGGCACTGATGTCTCTTTTAAACACAATGTAGAATAATATAATTCATATATACATATACATATACATATATATATATATATATATATATATATATATATATATATATATATATATATATATATATAATGTGTTGTAGAGGACGGACTTCGTTCTCAGTGTCTGAAGAAATTAATGATTGATGACTTATAAGATTTTAGAATGCAATCACTGAAAAGTTTAAACATGTGTTTGGAGGTTTACAAATGTATTTGTGTGACATCAGTTTGACTTTAAATGTGTCAATCTGACTCTTAAGGACCCGTTAATGACAGAAGTACAGAGAAGATGTGAGGAAATGTGCTCATCTGGAGGAGATTCATGAGAACCGAAACCATTTGAATGGTCCTAATAAGAGGAACACTGAAAGAAAACACTAGGCAACCTCATGAAACGGTTGGGTTGTCAGTCATAAGTCTAAAACATGCTAAAAACAACGGTTTGCTTTTTAAAAATCATACACTAAGTCCAATAAGATCAATGCTGTTCAAATAAAGGTTTTTCACACATAAATAGGAAAAGCACCTGCACACACAACAATCACAATATTAATTTATTAAAGGCAACTTTCTGGCTTTAAACAGGCCACCTCTGGTGTTTTCTAGAAGTGCGCATACACCTCTTGCTTAACAGTTATTGAACTGTATATATATATATATATATATATATATATATATATATATATATATATATATATATATATATATATTAGAGAGTGTTTTGTGTGTGACGCCCACCAGATTCCTGGAGCGCCGAATTATAATTACGGGACAATTTGAACAAATGAGCTTTTTCAGAAGACATTCAGTCGTCGCGCTGTTTTGAAGCGGTTGTGATTACTGCGATTTAAATCAGAGCACAAACTGCACCAGAATCATTGTTACTACTCAGAGAGGAGCTGTTTCACCAAAAGCAAACCAAATGATTCAGTGTGCCGCTACTAACTATTTTACAGCATTACAGGGATGCGACTCACACAGGCCGCTGCGCACAGAGGAGGACGATGCGCTGCTCTATTGCGGCAGAGTAACTCGCGGCATAACATCACCTGTAGCGTGCGCTGGGCTGTCTGACGGCGACATGAAATAACCGGAGACGTCAAGCTGAGGGGTTGATTTTCAGGATGCGGCCTGCAGACACACTTTCCATTTCAAAATGAAAGAACACTCCTCGACCTTTCCTAATTTCTTGTGACTGGAATTGGAGGTTGTGGGTTTGAAGCAGCAGCGCAGAGTCTCAATTTAACCACTCGACTGAAAGATGATGACTTCATAGAGACGATGTGTTTCGCGTTTGTGTTCAGAATCTGCATCCAACATACAAACGAGTACTCTTTAACGCGTGACTGGATGTATTAAAACACGGTCCACTGGTGGGCTGTAGACTGGACACATTGGACATAACACCTCTTCTTTCAGACTAGTACAAAGAAAACCTTTATTTTATTACTTTGTCTGTTTGGGTCTGTAAATTTCTCTTAAATTTGACAAAAGTTATCATTAGATAATTCCTCATTTGCGTATTTAAACACAACATTTCAGAAAACTTGTAATACAATAACTCCTGGTGTTGATGTGAGTGATGAAGTGGTGAAGTGTGATGGTGATATCTACTAGTTCATGTTGTGACCCTCTTCACCTGGAGACTCTTCTAAATGTCTGGACTTTAACTAAACGTCTCTTTAAAGGAGCTTTTCTATCAATGGAGTTTTTCTCACACTCTGATCCAGAAATCTCCACTTCAGTAGTTCTGACCTCCACCAAACTTCACACCTTCATTCCTCTCTGTGTGCTGAAGCTTTCTACAGAGGGCTTTGTTCACACACCACTCACACACTCATTTATACATTCAGTAATAAAAACATGGAGGTAATGGATGTTTTTTTTTGCTGTTGACAGTATTTCCTGATTCATGGAGTGATACAAAGATGTCAACAACTGAAACAAGACTTATGAACCTGGTTTTATCCTATGTTCACAGTTATGTTCTGGAAATGTGCAAATTAACACATATTTATGCTCATTAAATAAATGATGATACAACTTGTCATTCAAAATAATAAGTGTTTTAGTGTAAATAATGAACTGGGGTCTTTGCATGGCAATATCTCTTAGTTCATATTTTAACTCTATTCATCGTCTATTCAGCGTCTCATCACCAGAAACCACAGATGTCAATCCGTCAAATAGATGTTTAGATGTGTGAGTGGGCGAACAGACGCTTCCTGCTGAAAGCTTCAATTTAAAAAGAGTTTGTTTTTTTTTCATCTGTTTCTTAAATTCGTCACCGCTGCTGCTGCTGCATTATGTTTATGTGATGCAACACACAGGCTGCCAAACGTAACGAGCAGCTCTCTGCAGTGTTTCAGCCCAAGGTCGTCCGTCAACAGCGTCCGTGGTTCTGATACGCTTCACACCGACACCGCCCCGGTTACGTAACGCCAACGGGGGGGGGGGGGGGGGGGGGGGGGGATGGTCAAGTGGACGACTTTTAACACTCTGCACATTTAATGACATTGTGGGGACTCACTTTGCATATGAGGACACAATTTAATGTCCTCACAAGGTGTGTGTGTGTGTGTGTGTGTGTGTGTGTGTGTGTGTGTGTGTGTGTGTGTGTCCAGATATTCTGGCAGATATTCGGCCTGGTTAGTTGGTGGCGACCAAGTTGGCCTGTAGGGGTAGAGGGTCAAGCTTCATGCTCCAGATTTACTTTAAGGACTTCTTGTGTTCTTTTGATCACTCGATGAGCAAATTAGAATGCTGCATTCTCTCTAGTGTCCACCAGGGGGCGACTCCTCTGGTTGTATAGAAGTCTAGTCTAAAATGACTCTACTTCTCTCTTGATTTATTCCCTCAGTAAACATTGTAAACATGAGTTTATGGTCTCAATCTCTAGTTTACAGTCTTCTTCAATACAGCATGATGTTCATTTAGTACATTATGGAACATTTAGAGTCAAACACACCATAAAGCAGGGGATGCTTTAGGGGCGGGGCTACACAGTGATTGACAGGTCTCTACCAGAGACGTATACGGCGTCTCTACATCACTCCTCATTCTAAATATGTTCACTTCCTTTCAGCGGTTGCAAAAAAAATCAACATGGCGACGGCCGTGATCCAAGATGGCGACGGCAAAATGTACGAACTTGAGGCTTCATAATGGCAGCACACAAAGCAATGGGTGACGTCAAGAGGACTATGTCCACTTCTTATGTACAGTTTATGGTGAAGACAAACGTTTATTTTGAAAAGACTGTATGTGTAACGAGCAGACTGTTCGATCGTTTGTTGGAGTCCTCCACTTGTGTGTCCTTCTCCAGACTTCATACGTCCTCATTCATGAGTACGTGGATAGCTTACAAAATGATTTGTCTTATTATTTTTAGTAGGTATAATAGCTAAAGCTGGATGGGACCAGCCTGCTTTTTTTCTTTCACGTCTCTGTTGCCACTGAAGGTATTTAGCAACCGTCCTCTCCGAACCACATGAAATGACATCAAATCTACGACATAAACAAACAACAAAATCACTGTTGTGCCTCAGCAGCTGGAGTCTCTCTGCAGCCCAGCTGGAAGCGGCAGGTCTTTAAAAATAAGCACTTTTAAAGCCGCTGCTGTGTGCAGATGAATGTGTGGAAGGGAAAGTGACTGCAGTTTGCAGGACTGTGTGGTCCAGACTCTTAAGAGTCACTTCGAGGGCGACTGACTCTGAGAGCCGAAACCACTTCGGTCTAAATGTTAGTTTTTGTGAAAACACTCGTCTGCAGGAGTGCAGTGACGCATCGTGACAGCGACGGCGACGGAAGGTGGATTGTTTTATTTTACGGCCTATTTTTTTTTGTTGTAAATGTCACAGTCACACAGTGCTGCCCTGATTTTAGAAAAGCACTCTCGTCTAAATGTTATTGTATTCAAAGCCCGGCCGTGTGGGAGTGTTTTGACATATACAACATGCATTAAATGAAATAGAAAGTGAACTGTGCAATACCCCAAATTAGACTGTTCGATACAATACATGCTGCTCTAAACCTGCATCTCTTAATTTAGGATTACATTATACGGAAGAGGCTAAAAACAAGTCCCTATATCTCACTGAAATATTCAGCGAATATGCATGTATTAAGTGATATGAGATGTTTTGAATAGCAATCAGAGAAATACACTTTTTCTTTTTGCAATGAAAATTCCCATTCAGCTCATGCTGTGTCCTATTTAAACCTGTTTGTCCTTCTGTGTGTGGCTCCGATCATCTGAGACATGAACCATCTGTGACTGAAAACCTTTTCTCTGAAATTGAAGGTCCTGAATAAATGGCGTCCCCTGTGAGGGTCATTTGTTACAGTTAGTGAACCGGAGTCAAATGTGTGGTTTTTCGCTTTTTTTTTGCAGAGCTCATCTGGGTTTTTCGCTGTCTGACCGAAACATATAAGTGAAAACACACCGGACAAGACAACGCTGTGGTAGAGAGACCTGTCAATCACCATGTAGCCCCGCCCCTAAATCATCCCCTGCTTTATGGTCTGTTTGACTCTAAATGGAGCATAATGTACTAAATGAACATCATGCTGTATTGAAGAAGACTGTAAACTAGAGATTGAGACCATAAACTCATGTTTACAATGTTTACTGAGGGAATAAATCAAGAGAGAAGTAGAGTCATTTTAGACTAGACTTCTATACAATCAGAGGAGTCGCCCCCTGGTGGACACTAGAGAGAATGCAGCTTTAACACATGAAGCATCGGCTTCACTTTTCAGAACTGGAGGTTGCCACCTTTGGGGTACCTTAACTTCATATCTACTGTAGAGATTAAGTCTTCCAGAACCAGGGATTCCTCCCACTTTGCAAGAAGTATATGTTCTGTATTACTTTTATGGATGCCCCACTCTCTTGTGACCCAAAAGGTTACTCAACAGCAATCAACACTTAATCCTTAAAAACTTCTTAAGTTTGAAACATTTAGAGGTTTGAAACTCCGTACCTACCGAAGCAACACGATATCTCAGGTCACGTACACTTTAAGCCTCACAAAAGAATGAGAGTAATAACAATAAAAAGCTGAAGTTCTTATTGACACCAGAGATATGTGACTGTATGATTCATTCAAGTGCTAAATCACAACTAATGGACTGCAGGGTCTTAAATGTCACTTTTTTGTTTCCCATGTATTTCCCATCTTTGCGTGACGGCAGGATGTGCCAGCTGTGTTTCACAATCTTCCTGAACTCTTTGTACGTCTCTTGTCTTTTATGAATTCATTTCATCCATCCAGTTTTACTAAAAGGAAACAGCCTCCAATTAAAAAAAAACACACACCATTTCATCTCTTTTCATTGACGCCAATCATGTCTCATATTCACTTTGTAAAAAGGCACTTTAATTACGACGTAAAAGCGCGAGGCCTGACGTCGCCCTCTCTCCACAACATAAACTGTGATGGCTCATTCTCGCCCGTCAACAGCGGGCGTATCTGTTGTGCGGACGGCTTTTCAAACGGCAGTGATTGAGTCTCTGCGTTATGTCATCTGCCGTGGAAGACATGATGGATGCTCCTCCCCCACACGGGCCGACCGGAGGACGGACCGAGGGGTGAGAGGTGATATATGGCTGCTGGCGTCCCGTAGGTTAATAAAGTGAAGTCGTGCAGAGACAAAAGGGGACGCGGTACAGAGCTCTGAGCTCCTGATATCATCTGAGGCCATCGAGGGAGAATTTAAAGCTCCATCAGTCAACAGATTGCTCTACCGTTCCTTTTAAAATCAGTTTTTCTCCGTGTTGTGTCACCTTCCCTTTGCGTTACCTTGCTCTGCGTTGCATGCATCCTTTCACTCAAGGGCACACTTGTTATCTCCCCCTCCCTCCCTCTCTACTCGTCTCTTTTTCTTTTTTGTGTCTCCTTCGCTCAGGTCATCAGAATATCTTCATACAAAAGCAATAAATAGTGAGCATGTGAGTATGTCTTCCCAAAGGGATTAACACAGTACATCTGTTCTTTTGATCGGTTGATGATGAAACTTATTGTGGGTTTCTTTTGTGGTTGTTTTGCTTCTCTTTGTATGGTCGTGTTTTTTCTTTGAGACAGTTTTGTGTCTCTTTGTAGGTATTATCTTTCTTTTGTGGTCATTTTTGTCTCTTTGTGGTTGTATTTTTGCGTCTCTTTGTGGTTGTTTTTTTGCGTTTCTTTGTGGTTGTTTTGCGTCTCTTTGTGGTTGTTTTTTTGCGTCTCTTTGTGGTTGTTTTTTTGCGTCTCTTTGTGGTTGTTTTTTTGCGTCTCTTTGTGGTTGTTTTGCGTCTCTTTGATGTTGTTTTGCGTTTCTTTGTGGTTGTTTTGCGTCTCTTTGAGGTTGTTTTGCGTTTCTTTGTGGTTGTTTTGCGTCTCTTTGAGGTTGTTTTGCGTTTCTTTGTGGTTGTTTTGCATCTCTTTGAGGTTGTTTTGCGTCTCTTTGTGGTTGTTTTGCATTTCTTTGTAGACATCTTGTTTCTTTTGTGGTCATTTTTGTCTTTGTGTCCGACTTTGACAAAAGCTACTCTGCTTTTATATATAATATATAAACAGTGATACAAACCTCCAGATCTAGAGATGTCACGATACGACATATTGATAGATTTAGTGTAAAAAAATAACACAAATGTAGAATCAACTCAATAATTACAAAGTAAAACAAAGCTTTTTTCAAATTTGTGTGGTTGTTTTGTGTCTCTTTGTAGGCGTCTTGTTTCTGTAGGTGTTTTTGTGTGTTTTTGTTTGCTTTGGTCCATTTTGTTTTTCCATTTGGGTCTCTTTGGGTCTCTTCCATTTTGTGTTTCTTTATAATCCTTTTGTTTCTTTTTAGGGTTATTTATGTTTCTTTGTGTCTTTGTCTCTGGTCATTTTATATCACTTCTGCTTGTTTTGTTTCTCTTTGTGGTCCTTCTTGTTTTCTTGTGGCTGTTTTAAGTCTCTTTGTGGTTGTATTGAGTCTTTCTGTGGTTGTTTTGAATCTCTTTGTAGTCAATTTGCATCTTTTTGTGCTTCTCTTGGTACAATTTGAATTCTTTTGAAAGAGATTGGCAGTACATCAGCTGCATCCAATGCAATCTAACACAAACAACCTCCTGTTGACTGTGAATCGAGCTGAAGCTCCACAGTTTCATCTATGTCTATTCTTTTTTGAGTGACACGTGAACAAATGTACAAAACACAGAAGTCCACAATCTCTTCCATGACATCACATCTACAACCTCCATCACTGCTCTCCACAGGCCACCGCACACGACAAGAGACGTGAGTGTTTTGTGTTTAAAGTGTATAAAGGAAATTATTGACACCAACATGTAAACAATCTGAGGGAAAGTAACAGCAAAGTGTGAAGTCAATGTGAAACATAACTGAGTGCACTGCAGTATTTTACGCATTGTCTGGATCTTAACAGGAAGTGGACTCATTCAATCATCACAGGATGATTAAATGAGCCTGAAGAGAATTGATCGTTTTCATCATTAACCTTGATCCACGAGAATGTGAATGAGGAATAATGGATCATCTCTTAACTGCATCTCAACCGCCGAGGTGAAAAAATGAACTCAGTGCCGCTGTTTCTGTGCTTCTTATTCTTTTTGTTTGAGTCATGGTGCATTTGGGTGTAAGAAAAGGTGCTGTGTGTGTGTGTGTGTGTGTGTGTGTGTGTGTGTGTGTGTGTGTGTGTGTGTGTGTGTGTGTGTGTGTGTGTGTGCAGGTTGCAGCAAACATTGCCAGTCGGGGCAATACGACACACTGAACGTTTTCCTTTCTGCATTGCCTGCAGTCTGATACTAAATAACACAATAAATGTTTTACACATGGAACTACAGATGTGTAGGTGGGCACACACACACACACACACACACGCACACACACACACACACACACACACACACACACACGCACACACACACACACACACACACACACACACACACACACGCGCGCACGCGCGCAATGTTGTGCACGGCGCTCGTGCCGAACAAATGTCAACTCCATCAACCGGCGCCGTCACCTGCAGTGACAGCAGCAGAGTAGCGCTGCACACATTAAACCTGGAAACACCGGCTCCAGCCACAGTGTGGTCGTCCTTCCTCACATCCGATCGCTCTGATTCTCATAATAACAGGCTGTGTCTCGTCAGCCGCTGTGCACCTGACACGCAACAGAACTACACTTTAAAAAAAAACAAAACAAACCATCAAAGGTCACAACAAGAGTGGTGTAGACCGAGAGACGTACGCATCATTCGGTGGTGATTAAATACTGAGCGTGACTTTATTTCCCGCCTCGAGCCGACGTTCGGCTCTCTGGTTTCAGGGCGCTTTTCCTTAAAGTGCCTGTAAACGCCCGCTGTCTAAAAACTGAATTAGCCCATTCCGCGATGTGGTTTAGCGGCGACACGCAGCCTGAGAAGCTATTTGTTAAAGAGCGCCTTCGGCGGCACTTAAGTACATATAATAGACTTAATCACAGCGAAGAACGTCCTCGAGGAGAAGCCCTCTCCAGCTTTCATACAGCACTTAAAGACGCGTGTGGTGGTGGATGCAAACTCAAGTCATCACGTATATTTAGAAGGGAAAGTTCCTGTAAATACGGGAGGCAACAACGAGTCAATTCCATCCAGTTCGTCTAAACCACTTATTTAACATTTAGTTTTGTCTCTTACAGAAACAGTTTTGAATGTCAGTTATTACATGCACACTTGCAGTTTGCCTTTGAAATGTGTGTAGCTTAGCAGAGGCTGGCAGCTTGAATTTACAGCCATTGCACTGGATTATAATGAGCCCAGTTCAGCAACAACAACAAAACAAAAAAAAAACGAAAATCAGTTTTCTATTCAGTTTGTCTGTTTCAGATACAGACATTCTAGCCAAACTGTGGCTAAAGGAGGCTACGTACACCAGCACGGTGTCACACCCTCGTTCAGGAGGGTAAGAGCACAACCTTAAAAGTTAAAAACACAATTTAAGTTAAATATGTCTTCGAAACAAATAGGTCAAATTGTGGCAATAAACTGGATAAACAGAAATCGGTTCGCAAAGGCCACAACAACAAAAGTGCTCCTCAAAAAAAGCGTTACTAAACCTGACTCTCTAGTTTAAAGCAACCCAGGAGAAATCAGTGCAAAACAAAATGGCAGCCCACCTTTAACACCCCAGTGTGTGGATTCTATTCCATCCACCACATCTACACAGGTAGCTGGTGGAGGTCGAGCAGGGCTGCCGCTGAGGAAGTAAGGGGACGTCGAACAAACACAAGACTTTCACTCAGGAGACCGATGTTCATGTGAAACCAAAGGTCAGAGGTGACGTAGTTGGCCTTAACTTGTACTTGCACTAAAGCCACAAGCGAAAGTTATGTAACAAATGTAGTTATTTGAACCCAAACCACACAACCGAGTAGAGGAGGTAGAAAAGTATCACGCAAAGTTTAATGTCTTCACTAAAGCGGTGCCTTTATTGTTGAATGACAGGTTTGTTTATTGTTTCACGTGTTATAGTCATGATCCTGTGACTTGAGTATTTAGCACTCTAACACACCCTGAACTTTGTCATGTCAGAATGTTTCAGTATTTCACTGTCATTGAGTCATTGTCGGACTTCTACATGTAATGTTAGTAATAGGACAAATTCAAAAGGAAGTACGTAAAATGTTAAATAAATAGAGAGAAATATAAATAAAAGATATTCGGCATAAAAGAAAATACAAAATAGAGAAGAATAAATACATTCTAAATATTTTAAATTATAGGCAGATGAAAAGAGAAGTGTTTTTAACCTTGATTTGCTACATTTGGTGAGCCATGTTTAGTTAGACCATGAATCTAAGAGTCCTACTGGGTTTATGTTCTTTGAGCATATCAGAGATGTTTTCTGGTCCTGAACCATTCAGTGATTTAAACGTTAGTAGCAGCACTTTAAAATCCATTCTGTAACTAACTGGAAGCCGGCGTAATGATTTCAAAACTGGAGTAAGTGCTCTGCTTAATGGTCCCTTTGGGAAGACCAGCTAAGAGGCCATTAGAATAGTCCACCCTACTGGAAAGAGAGGCGTGGATGAGCTTCTCTCGGTCCCTTTGGGACACCAGGTCCTTGATTCAGGCTATATTTTTAAGATAGAAGGCTACTTTATGAAATGCTTTAAAAATGTCTGGTCTATTTAATCCGTTAGAAAGCCAATATTCCATACTTCCATTCACTAATCGTGATTCCAAACACAATCATCTCAGTTTCAACTTTATTTTAGTTGAAGGAAGATTCGGCTCATAAACAATGATAAGTGTCTGATGAGCTTGAGTCATCAGATGAGAGCGCTAGATATATCGGAGTATCGTCTGCATAACTTTGATGATGCATGTTGTTGCTCTGTGGTACTTGACCCGTATTTGGCAGCATGTATTAAACAAAAGAGGTCCGAGAACAGATCCCTGGGGGATTCCGCTGTGGCCTAACGTTAGTTTTTTACTACTGCTGATTGTATTCACGCGTCATTTTCATTTGTCACGATTATCTTGATGGACAAAACGTTTAAATATCATAAACATTTGTTTGCCTGCAGAGATTATTTTCTAAAATAATCTAAGAAAATATTTTTTTTGTAGAGGGAACCAGTGAAATAATAACTTCTAGGTTTGCCTTTAAAAAATCCTAACTGTATATGAACAATATTCGGTTGACAAGAGACTAAGAGTGAAGTTTCATTTTTGACGCTGCAAATAAGTGAAACAACCTCATCTCAAAGCCCACAGGTTGCCAGGTCTACCGATCACAACTGAACAAACTCTGTTTTATGATGAAGACCATGATATGCAGTTGAAAGCCCAGGAGAAAACTTAGTTATTGGACGCAGACTACCCTACAATGTTTCCATCTGATTTGAACTTTCATGTATTTGCTTTCGAAGTGTGACGACTTTCAGTTTCAAGAAATCGGCACGATTGTTTCAACGTCGACATCGGTCACGCACAACCTGTAAATGTGTGGTTTTAG
>NW_027176442.1:60000-66353 GCF_023349555.1 Cebidichthys violaceus
CAGCGTGGAGGACATCGGCCTCGCTGTGGGGGAAAAGGTCGGCCACGGCGGCGTCGTGTCGGCCGCACGCATGAACAGAGCCGTGGTTGTGTTCCTGGACCGGGTGGAGAAGGTGAACTCGGTGGTCGAGACGGGCATCACCGTAAACAGCTGTTTCGTGCAGGTACTGCCTTTATGCCAACCCGCCACCAAGGTAGTCCTCTCGAACGTCCCCCCCTTCATCACCGACGAGTTCCTCAGCAGAGAGCTGTCCAGACACGGGAAGGTGGCGTCCCCGATCCGCAGGATGTTGTCTGGGTGTAAGTCTCCATTGCTGAAGCACGTGGTGTCTCATCGTAGACAGCTCTATATGATACTGAACAACCGGAACGAGGAGCTCAACCTCCGTTTCGTTGTTAAAGTAGATGATTATGACTACACCATATACGCCACTTCAGCGGGCATGAAGTGCTTCGGTTGTGGAGAGGAGGGACACTCGGTGAGGGCCTGTCCGGAGCGGAGCGAGCCGGCTCCGCCCGGCCCGGGAGCGGCTGTGGCTGCTGACGCGGGGGCCCCCGCCGCTCCACCGGTAGCGGAGCGGCCGAGGGCTCCCGCCTGGGGAGGCGCTGGCGCGGCGGGGATGCCGCTCGCGAGCGGGGTCCCCGCCGCGGGGGTGGCCGCCCCCATCGTGCGGCCGATCGCGGCTCCGCGGATCTCTCCGCGGAGACCCGCCGCTGTGGCCGAACCAACACACGGGGTGAGTTCAGTTGATGCACCGAGGGTGGAGGTAGCTACGGGTGAAAAGGGGGGTTTGGGTGAGGGTATTGCGTGTAAAGAGGGGGTGGTGGGTGAGGGGGTTGTTCTGGGAGGAGAAGGTGTTCTGGGTGGGGTGGGGGAGAAGGAGGTGGGGGGTGGTGTGAGCGGTGTGTGTGGGATGCAGGTGGAGGAGGAGGCTGGTGAGGGGGTCGCGGAGGAGAAGGCAGGTGAGGGGGGCATGGAGGAGAAGA
Source organism: Cebidichthys violaceus (assembly GCF_023349555.1). NCBI lineage: Eukaryota > Metazoa > Chordata > Actinopteri > Perciformes > Stichaeidae > Cebidichthys > Cebidichthys violaceus. Next base: position 60,987 of record NW_027176442.1, read on the forward strand.
CAGGTGAGGGGGGCATGGAGGAGAAGGCAGGTGAGGGGGTCATGGAGGAGAAGGCAGGTGAGGGGGTCATGGAGGAGAAGGCAGGTGAGGGGGTCATGGAGGAGAAGGCAGGTGAGGGGGTCATGGAGGAGAAGGCAGGTGAGGGGGGCATGGAGGAGAAGGCAGGTGAGGGGGGCATGGAGGAGAAGGCAGGTGAGGGGGTCATGGAGGAGAAGGCAGGTGAAGCAGGGGGAAAAAAAGAGAAAAGAAAAGACGGAGGGGAGCGCAGTGCGCTGTGGAGCGAGCAGGTGGAGGAGGCGGAGATGGAGGAAATAAATAAGGGTAAAACAAAAAGTACAACAAAGCGCAGGAGGTCAAGCAGGGCGGTGGCGATGAATGTGGGTGTGACTGATGAGAGTGCGAATGATGAGTGTGTGTCTGATAGTAGCGATGTCCCGGTTTTTAGCAGCAGTCAAAAGAAAAAGATGTTCACGTCAGAAAAATTAAAGTTGTTTTTAGCCCAAACAAAAAACCAGCACGGGGTAAAGGTGGGTGAGCACTTCCCAGATCTAGGTCTTTTTATTGCCTCGGCCAGACTCCACATGAGCCAGAGGGAGGAGTCTGGCCTCACAGACCAGGAGGCTTTTAGACTTAAAAAACTAGTGCTTAAGGCAAAGCGTCAGCTGAGCAGTGATGGAAAGGACAGCTTGGGTTATTTTATCTAAGTTACTGTTTTATTGTTTGGTTTTTACTTTAATTTTATCCACCATGGATGTTTTTAAAGTGGGCCTTTCTAACGTCAATGGTGCCAGAGACGTCCGGAAGAGAACGTCTATCTATGAAACATCCAAAATGAAAAAGATAGACGTTCTCTTCCTACAGGAGACGCACAGTGATTTTAACAATGAGTCTGACTGGAGGAGGGAGTGGGAAGGGGAAGTCATTTTAAGCCACAACACCTCCCTTAGCGCAGGAGTGGGCTTCCTCTTCTCACAGGCTTTTAAACCCAACGCACTGGAGGTCCAGCATTTTATCGAGGGGAGGCTTCTTTTAGTCAAAGCTCGGTTCGACACATTTTCTGCTGTTTTTATCAACGTTTATGCTCCAACATCCGGCGCAGAGAGGAAGCAGTTTTTACTCAAAGTGAATGACGTTTTAAATGGTTGCTCCACGGAGGATTTTTTATTCTTGGGGGGGGATTTTAACTGCACAGAAGATGCAATTTTAGATCGTAATCACGCAGAGCCTCATCCGGCCTCTCAGCACGCCTTGAAGCAGCTGGTCCGCTCTCACGGCCTGGTGGACGTGTGGAGGAGGATGCACCCAGACTCCAGACAGTACACCTGGTCCCACCTCAGAGAGAGCAGGGTCTCCTCAGCCAGGTTAGATCGTATTTATTGTTTTAAGCATCATTTTAGCATTTTTAAGAGTTGTGCTATTATGCCTACTGGTTTTAGTGATCATTCTCTGGTTTTAGCTCATGTTCTTATCAGGAACATTTTACCCAGAAGTGCTTATTGGCATTTTAATTCTGTTTTAACATTTGATAAGAGTTTTAGAGAGGTTTTTATTTATTTTTGGGGTGCTTTTAGACAGAGGAAGGGTGAGTTTAGTAATCTTAGACAGTGGTGGGACCATGGTAAGACACAAATAAGACTACTGTGTCAACAGCACACTTTAAACGTCACACGGGATAGCACCAGATCTATGAAAGATCTGGAGACCGACATAGTGGAACTGGAACATTTAAGTGAGTCCACAGGAGATCGAGGTTATATTGAAAACCTCAAAGAGAAAAAAATGGCTTTAGCCGACCTGCTGGATAGTAAGGTGCAGGGCGCCCCGGTCAGGTCCCGGTTCCTGAACATCACAGAGATGGATGCTCCCTCTAGCTATTTCTTCAGTCTGGAGAAAAAGAACGGGCAGGGGAAAGTAATCCACGCGCTGCTGTCTGACACAGGGCAGGAACTGGCGAAACCAAGCCAGATACGAGGGCGAGCTGTGAGCTTTTATCAACAATTGTACTCCACAGAATACCAGGAAGAGCCAGCTCTCCTGGAGAGTTTCTGTGGAGGACTGCCCCAGGTCTCTGAAGAGGCCAACTCACAGCTCGAGGGCCCCCTCCAGATGCAGGAGCTGCTGACCGCCCTGCAAAGCATGCAGGGGCGGCGGGCTCCTGGCATTGATGGCCTTACAGTTAAATTTTATAAGGCCTACTGGGACATCCTCTGCGAGGATGTCTCTGAGGTTTTTAATGAGTGTCTGGCCTGTGGTTCCATGCCAGTGTCCTGCAGGAGGGCAGTCCTCACATTGCTGCCCAAAAAAGGAAATCTGCAGGACATCAAAAACTGGCGCCCTGTGTCCTTGCTCTGTGTGGATTACAAACTCCTGTCCAAAGTATTGGCCTCCAGGCTGGGGAGAGTTATGGAGCAGGTTATCCACCGGGACCAGACCTACTGCGTCCCTGGCAGGTCCATGGTGGACAACGTCCACCTAATTCGAGATGTTTTGGATGTCTCTAGTTCATTAGGTGTAGACGCTGGTTTGATTTCCCTAGACCAGGAAAAGGCTTTTGACCGCGTTGAGCACAGCTTCTTGTGGAACGTGATGGAGAAGTTTGGGTTCAGCGCGGGCTTCGTAGCTAAGATCAAGGTGCTGTACAGGGATGTTGAGAGTGTGCTGAAAATCAACGGCAGTCTGAGTGCTCCTTTTAGAGTGTGTAGAGGGGTCCGGCAGGGCTGTGCTCTGTCTGGGATGCTCTACGCTCTCTCCCTTGAACCTCTCCTCCACAAGATACGCTCCAGCACTCAGGGTTTGTTTTATCCGGGTTTTAATAAAGAAATGATTTTATCTGCTTATGCAGACGATATTATATTTTTTATTAAAAACCAAAGTGAGGTCAACATTTTAGCAGGCATTATACAGGATTTTAGCTCGGCATCGGCAGCGAGGGTCAACTGGGGGAAGAGTGAGGCCCTCGCTGTCGGTGAGTGGCGCGGCGGTCTCCCAGTTCTCCCCCAAAACCTGGAATGGAAAAGAGGAGGTCTAAAGTACCTAGGGGTGTTTTTGGGAGCAGACCATATAGTGAAGAAGAACTGGGAGACCGTCACAGAAAAGGTCGAAGAAAAACTTAAAAAATGGAAATGGCTGCTCCCCCAGATGTCGCTTAGAGGGAGAGTGCTGGTTTTAAACAACTTGGTAGCATCCCAGTTGTGGCACCGGTTAGCCTGTGTGGACCCCCCCTTAGGATTACTTGCGGAAATCCAGAGGAAGATGGTGGACTTCCTCTGGGGGGGTCTACACTGGGTGCCACAGGGGGTGCTGTTTTTAGCCAGGGAGGAGGGGGGACAGGGCCTTGTCCACCTGGCCAGCCGGACTGCCACTTTTAGACTACAGTTTATTCAAAGGTACCTCACAGGCCCGGCAGATCTGGTGTGGAGAGATGTGGCCAGCAGCATCCTGAGGCGTGCCAATAACCTGGGGTTGGATGATGCTCTGTTTTTAACTGATCCTAAATTTTTAAAACTAACTATGTTGCCTCCTTTTTACCAGGGCGTCTTTAAGTCATGGGCCCTTTTTAACCAAAAAAGGTGCCCGAAAGCCAACTCTCTGCGCTGGTTGTTGAGAGAACCACTGGTCAATGGAGCCAGGCTGGACGTCAGCAACCACACCACCCACGGCCTGACGGCGGCGCTGATCCAGTCTGGAACCTTGACCCTGCAGCAGCTGGTGGATGCAGCGGGGCCGGCACTGACCGACACCCAGGCCCTGGGTTCTCTGCTGGGGCTGCAGTCTCTCCGGGTGGCAAGGAGGATCCTGGAGCTCTGGTCCAGCAGGCTATCAAAGAAAGAGAAAGACCTCCTGATGGGTGACCGGACCAGGACCAGCCCGGACGCTGCAGACCCCTACCCGGACATCATCCTGAGCCCAGGGCTGGGAGAAAAGACCGGCCCCCTTCTGAGAGTCATCCACGCAGAAAAACTAACAATAACAAAAGCGGACAAAGAGACTCTGTACCGCAACTGCGTGAAGTGCATCCACCAGGCCGGACTGAGCGGCAGACCTCCCACTGTGTGGACCAAGAGATGGGGACAGGACGGACCCGGCCCACAGTGGAGGATTTTATACAAAGCCCCCCTCAAAAAACGGACAGGCGACCTCCAGTGGAGAATCTTGCACGGTGCCGTCGCTTCCAACGCTTTTATTTCTGTTATTAATCCAACTGTTCTTAGCGGTGTCCATTTTGCGGAGTACGTGAGACAATTTACCACGTTTTTACTGAGTGCAAGAGACTCACCGGTCTCTTCTCTCTTTTAACATCGGTTTTTACACGTTTTAACGTTGTTTTTACTGAGAGGATTTTTATCTTGGGAGCTGGCTACAACAAAAATTTTAAAATCAAGTGGCAGCTCCTCAACTTCCTCTCAGCCCAAGCCAAACTGGCCATTTACACCAGCAGAAAGAGGAAGGTGGAGCAGGGGGTGGGGCAGGAAGCGGCGGCAGTGTGGAAGACGAACCTCCGGTCAAGACTCCGGCTTGAGTTCGGATTTTATCGACAGGTCTCCGATCTCGAGTCTTTTAAAGAGCGTTGGTGTTTTAAAAACACACTGTGTGAGGTTCTTAACGACCAGCTGTCCTTTTCACACTTTTACTTGACTGATGTATTTTAAAAACAAAAGAAAACAGTTTTTTAATTATTTTTTGTATTTATTTACATTTGAGACGTCTTGTGACTGTAAAAATTTAAACAATATGTAAATAAAGTGTTTTTGTAAAAATCAAAAAAAATCTCTCTCTCTATCTCTCCCTCTCTCCCTCTCTGTCTCTCTCTCCCTCTCTCTCTCTCTCTCTCTCTCTCTCTCTCTCTCTCTGTCTCTCTCTCTCCCTCTATCTCTCCCTCTCTCTCTCTCTGTCTCTCTCTCCCTCTCTGTCTCTCTGTCTGTCTCTCTCTCCCTCTCTCTCTCCCTCTCTCTCCCTCTCTCTCCTCCCTCTCTCTCTCTCTCTCCTCTCTCTCCCTCTCTCTCTCTCTCTATCTCTCCCTCTCTCCCTCTCTGTCTCTCTCTCCCTCTCTCTCTCTCTCTCTCTCTCTCTATCTCTCTCCCTCTCTCTCCCTCTCTCTCTCTCTCTCTATCTCTCCCTCTCTGTCTCTCTCTCCCTCTCTCTCTCTCTCTCTCTCTCTCTCTCTCTCTCTCTGTCTCTATCTCTCCCTCTATCTCTCCCTCTCTCTGTCTCTCTCTCCCTCTCTCTCTCTCTCCCTCTCTGTCTCTCTGTCTGTCTCTCTCTCTCTCTCCCGCTCTCTCTCTCTCTCTCTCTCTCTCTGTCTCTCTCTCTGTCTCTCTCCCCTCTCTATCTCTCCTCTCATCTCTCTCTCTCTCTCTCTCTCCCTCT
>NW_027176443.1:0-65490 GCF_023349555.1 Cebidichthys violaceus
ACAGTAAGACTGTACGTTTGGCGGTCCTGTGAATGAACTCAACTGCGTCGTGGTTTTTCCTCTGGATGTTACAGTTCATCATCCACTTCAATTCACATCAAAAACACACTGAACTACTAATCCTAGATGAAGAAATATACACAAATAATTCAGTTTAGTTCCTTCAACAACTTGTTGATGTTATGAGCTGCAGCGTTTGGAGCAAAACTTAAGAAAAATAGTGAGCTGTAATTCATAGATATCCCAAAAAACTTTGGCGGGTAATTTAAACCCAAACGACCGTCTTTTCTTTAACTTAACTAACAAACCTAACTTAGTGTTTTCCGATCTTTTCCTAAACCTAACTCAGTTGTTTCCTGTGAAGACGGAAGTTTATTTTGAAAAGACCGTATCCATGCAACGAGCATACCGTCTTAAAACGCACAAAAAATGAGGAGCAACTTTTTCCGTAGGGTTTCGTAGAAATCGTTGAACTGCGATCACCTCGATCCTGCAAAAATCAACCGGTGAGCTTAGGTGACTTTACGCTTCTCCTGAATTCCAGTTCAAACCCACTAAAGATCTGATGCCTTAAAAATGAGAAGAACAGAAGATAAGAAGGAAGAAGGAGGGTTTTTATTTCACCCTTGTGAGAGGAAACCCGCCGTCCTGCTCGGACACTAAACATCGAGACTCTGAACGATGTCCTCGTCTGTGTGTCTTTGTGATAAACTGGTACATCTGGAGTAGATTTCCTCGGCGACCGAAAAGGTCACAGCACCTCCTGCCCCGACACAAGAGGAGCTGCAGGTTTGCCTCCATTTACATCTCATTACGGCTCCTCCTCCTCCTCCTCCTCTGACGCTGTTGGCATCACACCAGCGGCTTGTTTGTCCCCCGTCGGCCTCCAGCCGTCCTCTGAGTCACCGACGAGCCGAGTCCTCCTCTTGACTCCCTCCCTCTGCTGCTCTCGACCGCTTCACCTCCCCTGTCTGTCCCTCATCGTACCTGAGCGATGCTCCTGGATCGTAGATAAGTCTCAGGCTCTAAGAAAGGACTCGAGGAGACGGCAGGTTATCCATCACTCTGTGTGTGAGAGGGAATATTTTTAAAAAGACGTGTTTTCCTATCAAACAAATAGCCTGTTAAAACAAGCGAATGCATGAAAATCCAGCTCGGTTTATTTCTCCTCCACCTTCACACGAGGACGTGGAGATTTGGCTAAAAGCTGAAAGCGGCGAGCTGCCAGAAGAACTCGGGTTCAGCACCCGAAGACGTCGATCAAACGCGCCGCTCGGCCGCTTTCCTGAAACGGGAACATTTGGTGGCGGCTGCACATTTCAACACTTCCTTGTTTTCTTACACGTGTGGGCTGCTTTCATAAATAATTGATCCTGGCACATTTATTTTATTTTGGACAGTATATGACTGATGTCTCAGCTCTGTGAGTGGGACTGGAACCATTACGGCTTCTAACTGTGCAGCATCACGGTACTAACGCTGGCTTCCACACACATGTGGTGGCCTTTCCTACAAAGTCACTTCCTCACGTCCTTTGATCGTCTTCTTACTTCCTCCTTCCTGACTACGTGGACAACACACACAATCATCTCGTGGAATACCTACGAATTACGGTGCATTGTTTTCTGTAGGTAAAGCCACGAATGCTGGATGAGACCAGCCGGAATTTTACAAAATCTTTTGTTTACTTTCACCAAACCTTCCAGGTCCATTCCTCTCTATATTCTGAAGGTTCCTACAGAGGGGGGGGGGGGGGGGGGGGGGGGGGGGTTCATGTATCATTCAGAGAGGAAGGTCTTTCTCCCAGGAGACCGTCGTTCGTGCCGAATGTGAACCGGTCGCCACTTCCGTAGTTTATTTTGACCCAAACCACGATCACTTCCCTGAAAAGTTTTGTTGCCTGAACCTCGCTCGAGTTGTTTTCCTGTGCAGACAGAAGTTTTATTTTGAAAAGACGTGAGGTCACGTAACGAGCGGAGATCGACACGCGGAACAACTCGGTGACGGGAATGCAAAGTCCGCGCGGCATCGGTTCCAAATCCGCCGGTGAAGAAACCCAAAGAGCTCCATGGGGCTGACACTATGTGGACAAACAGAACAGAGTCATTCCCAGTGACACGTGTGAGATGAGTCTACAAAACTGTGTGTGTGTGTGTGTGTGTGTGTGTGTGTGTGTGTGTGTGTGTGTGTGTGTGTGAGAGACAATAAATGAGATGTAGTGTTGTTATCTTTTTTTAGCACGAGAGGGTTTCTACTCTCAGTTTAATCATCTTACACCTCCGATAACCAACATGCAGAGTGAACTACAACGGATATGACCTTAACACACACACACACACACACACACACACACACACACACACACACACACACACACCAGCTTGTTGTGAGTTGTTCAACCTCTTATCTGTGTGTGTGTGTGTGTGTGTGTGTGTGTGTGTGTGTGTGTGTGGGGGGGATATTGGATAACGAGGAGGATTTAATTATAAAGATGAAACGATTGAAGCAGGAAAAAAAGGAGATAAGAGGAGGAGGGAGTTAAAGAGTTAGAAGTCAAACCAAGGGGGCTGCTCCCTCTTCCTGCTCCTTTTCCTCCTTCTCCTCCTCTCGCTCCAGCCTCCAATCCCCCTTTCTTTCAGCCTTGCGTCCACTCTTCCTCCTCTTCCTCCTCTACCTCCACTCTCCCCTCCTCTTTTCCTCCCTTCTGCCGTCTTCACCTCCTCTCTTCCTTTATCCTAATTTCCTTCCACTCTCCTCCTCTCTCAACTTTCCCCTCTTTCCTCTCCTCCTTCCTCTCCCTCCATCCCACTCTCAGCTCCGGTTTTGGTTTTCCTGTTGCTATGGCAGCAGTATGCTAATGAGGGAGTTGATCTCTGGGCTCCACTAAAACTACAGCAGTCGGCTCCTTCCTCTCCTTCCTCTCCTTCCTCTCCTCCTTTTTCGGCTTCAGCCTCGTCTTGGCCGTCAGTCGGCGACCATCCTCGTCATTGCTCGACATCGACCAATCGGAGAGCCGGTCTGAGACGAGATGTTTAAAGTGAACATCTGGTGTTACACGACATGATGCCGTAGTGGTGCGTTTCATCCACTGTCCCGATAAATGACAGATGTGAATGGAGGACAAAAAGAACAACATGGAAGACAAACACGAGACGTATGTTGTTGCATTTAGATTTGCCTTTATTGCCTTTAATCACACAGATAATAATGACAGTTACGAATCTTTACTTTTAAATTAAAATGTGTTCACGGTGTCTTTTACTTTGTGGCTGTGGAAAGCTTTGATTTGTTCTGTTACTTTTGTGACTAGTTCTTAAGTGACTTACTGCCATGTGTTGTTTTGGTTGCAGTAAGTTATTTATGTATTCAAAAACTTCAATTAAAGAAAGATTTTCCTTCAATGAACTACGGAGCTCCAACCATTAAACACAAAGTATGTGGAAACCTCCTACATTATTCCTCATCTCTTTCTTTATACACTTGATTTTCCTGCAACACTGGAAAATCACTGCTAGTACATCACCATCTCAGATTGATTACATCTCTCTGTCTCTCTGTCTCTCTCTCTCTCTCTGTCTCTCTCTCTGTCTCTCTCTCTCTCTCGGTCTCTCTCTCTCTGTCTCTCTCTCTCTCTCTCTGTCTCTCTCTCTGTCTCTCTCTCTCTCTCGGTCTCTCTCTCTCTGTCTCTCTCTCTCTCTCTCTCTCCGTCTCTCTCCGTCTCTGTCTCTCTCTGTCTCTCTCTCTGTCTCTCTCTCTCTGTCTGTCTCTCTCTCTCTCTCTCTCTCTCTCTCTCTCTCTCTCTCTCTCTCTCCGTCTCTCTCTGTCTCTCTCTCTCTCCGTCTCTCTCTGTCTCTCTGTCTCTCTCTCTGTCTCTCTCTCTCTCTCTCTCTCTCTCTCTCTCTCTCTCTCTCTCTCTCTCTCTCTCTCTCTCCTAACAGGCCGGGTCAGTGATGTGAAAACTGCGGAGGATAAAGTCTTAATCTCAGTGTGCCCGCAGCACATAAACCACACTCTTTCAAGCTAATCCAATAGCAGCTTTACATAACACACACACACACACACACACACACACACACACACACACACACACACACACACACACTCTACTTTTACTGCTTGCAGTCATCTGCCGGTTGAGGAGAGAAAAAGCCATGAAGAGGGGAAAAAGGGAACAAGGGTGTTACAAGCACACCAGCTCTGATCTGAAGAGCGCCATTTTAAAAATGACACTTTCACTTCAATGAGAAAATGACATCTACTGTCTTTATGCTAAGCTAGGCTAACCCCGAATAACAGCGCAAACAGTGCTAACAGCGCTGGAGGAGGGACCTGAGGTCACACGCTCTAACATGCAATACAACAATGAGTAAAACTGAGTATTTAAGTCACTGCTGATTAAAACTAAACATTTCCTGATTTTGCAAGAAAACAAGATACTTTTATTTTGAAAAGAATTGTAGGAAGTGAAATGAGTTTATCCTCTGTTTTACAGCAGCTCCTTTGACCACGAAATATATCACATCATTATCCGATCAGGCCGATCTATGAAGTACGAAGTATCTTTCATAAAAGGTGCGATTTCCTACAAAAGTCCAGTAACTTGTCAATAAAAGCGTAAAGTCTTTTCAAAATAAACTTTGAAAAAATCTAAGTTGTTTTGTTGGAGCAACAAAACAACTTAGATTCAGAAAGAGATTGAGGTTTATTACTAAAGAACGTTTTTGTTTTAAAAAGTCATTACATTAAAGCGATCACAAATGGAAAGTGTAAAAGTTAAAAGAGAACCCAGACATGTTGGTAAATGGAACAAAATAGTAAAAATACTTTCAATTAATAAATCATAATTTAAAGACGACCTAAAGTTTTAGGTCGTTTAAACATACTTTGACTCGACAAAACAAAAAGTTTCAAGGAACGTGAACGCCTTTTCTATGTAATTAGTCAATTAAATACTTGTTTCAGATCATTTTCTTAAGTCTTTAAATGCATCATGTAAAAACAAATTTTATTTATTTTTCTTAAAAGCTATTCATCTATTGTTTGATTGCATTTAAACATAAAAAACTCTACTTGTACTCAAAAGACACTCTGCAGATTAAGATGAGTGAGATCACATTTTTAACTCAAAGCGCTCCATGTGGGTGAATGGTTGACTGATACCGTAAAGCAGAGGTCTGTTTAAGTCGACAACCTTCAGAACGTTAAACGCTTGTTTGTCAAGATTTCAAGTTTGACATCTGCACAGCTGGCAGCCCTACTTAGTCTCAAGTACAATTTAAAAAATCAACCACCAAACGTATCAGAGAGGACTACAGCTGACAGGACTCATTTTAAATAAGCACTGCGTGGAAAATGGTGAAAATCATTGTGCGGTCTAGAGAGCGATGAGGACGCAGACTGAGTCCTGATGAATGTCGTCCGGCTCGTTGGCACAGATGTGGAAATTAGCTGAGTGGGAAAACAAAACAACAACAAAAAAAAAGGCCCCAAAGCTGCATTTCTGTATTTCTTTTATCTGAGAGGAGTTCAGATGACTCATGTTGCTGCGAGATGAAAAGGCTTTTATGTTACAGTCAGGCGGCTCCGACGGGTTACATGACGGACGGGGAACCAAACGTGACTCCATTGTTTTATTTTAGGCTTTGAACACGTGACCGACTACAATGTTCCCTTTAAAACAAGTTTAATTAATGCTTTGTCTGGACAAACGATACAAAGAGGCTTGGTAATACTTCATAATACCTATCTCTAATAAATGGTTAATTGATAGTTAATCAAACAACGTTTTTTTTATTGTAAACTAACAATGAATGTTCACTTAAATTTAAATTGTTAATGATAACCAAATGATAATTGTATGATATTTGTAAAACTTTCTTAATGGCGTTTGCAAACTGATGATTATAACACGTTATTAAGTGAATAATTAAAACGTGCATTCTCTCTAGTGTCCACCAGGGGGCGACTCCTCTGGTTGTATAGAAGTCTAGTCTAAAATGACTCTACTTCTCTCTTGATTTATTCCCTCAGTAAACATTGTAAACATGAGTTTATGGTCTCAATCTCTAGTTTACAGTCTTCTTCAATACAGCATGATGTTCATTTAGTACATTATGCTCCATTTAGAGTCAAACACACCATAAAGCAGGGGATGATTTAGGGGGCGGGGCTACACAGTGATTGACAGGTCTCTATCAGAGACGTATACGGCGTCTCTACGTCACTCCTCCTCAATCCAAATATGGTCACTTCCTGTTCACCGGTTGCAAAAAAGCCAAGATGGCGACGGCAAAATTGCCAAACTCGAGGCTTCAAAACTTCAGTCCACAAACTAATGAGTGACGTCAACATAAAACCGTCTCTTTACCGCCCCGGTGCTCTCGTTGACCTCTCCTGGTCCTGGTTTAACTGGCTTTGGTGATGCGATCCCCTCTGTGTGGTCTCACCCTGCACAGTCTAAAACACATGCAAAGCAGACGAATCGCAGACTCGAGTCCAACCGCCACCCACGCCATGCTTCCTCCCACAGCAGCGCGGTCACAACGCACCCTCCTAACCACTGCTGTGCACCGTGTCGACGCTCGGCTCGCTCTTCTCGCTGCAGCACCGCGGCATCCCCAGTTTACTTGATCGTCACTCCTCAGCCCATTCTTCTGTAATGACTCCTAACAGGATCATCCAGGTGTCTCCGCTGCACAAAAGCGCCGCAAACATCAGCCGCCACAAAAGGCGGCTGCTGGGTCTCACGCGCCCCGGGGTCACTTGGTTCTGCTCCTGACATTAAACCACAATCTGCCGCACAAAGCTTCCTTCCAGCTAACTCACTTTCTGGGCGGCGTGCCTCGGCCGCTGAACTCAGGAATATGCTAATGGCTTGATTCAATTTCTCTGCGGTCCTGATGTGATCCAAACAAAGCAACACGCTCGTGATTTATATGCAAATATGGAAAAGTGCTCTCGTATTCACGTTTGATCCGTGTCTCTTAATCCCGACGCTCACTCTCATCAACTCTTTCTCTCTCACACTTCTATTTGGTCACCTTCCTTCATTCCTGTCTCCTCTTCCTGCCTCCTTCTCCCTCGTTCACTGAAACAGTTGCCTCCAGAACACATCCATGACCCAGTAAATACATTGAATACACACAAGAAAAAGAAAGATAGTGTAGAATATGGAATAAAACTCTCTAACTGTGTAACACAAAGTCAAAAAGAGTTACTGAACACTGCGGATGGTGTGTGTGTGTGTGTGTGTATGTGTGTGTGTGTGTGTGTGTGTGTGTGTGTGTGTATGAACCTCTCTAATTGAGTACATGTGTTGATGGATTAATTAAAGCAATAATTCATTTGAATGCGCTGAATAAAACATGAATGATGGTCAATATATCATTCAGTTACTGCTGCAAATGTTTGAACTACACACACACACACACACACACACACACACACACACACACACACACACACACACACACACTCAAGAAGACAACTTGTCAGCACACAAACACACAATCCATGTATTATTGAGACTACTGTTAATGTATAATTCAGCAGGACTGCAGGTATCACAGACCCGCAGACAGAAAAAGACATTTAAATGATTCAAACAGACACACACACACACACACACACACACACACACACACACACACACACACACACACACACACACACACACACGCACACACTCAGCTCACACACACACACACATGAATGTTTCAGGGGTTTTATCGTGGGTTAAATGGAGGTTAAATGGTGAAAACGAGTGAAGGAGTTTTTGCTAAACGTCCACTTTAATCTGCAAGTCGACTGGGGAGACGAGACGGATCGAAAACAACAAACAGAATAAGAAGAAGAGGAGGAAAAATGAATCATAGATGTCACTGTGATGTTTTTTCTTTAATGTTTCGAGGCGTGATGATTAGCAGAAAGGAAAGAAAAAAGAGGGCGGGGCCAGAAGGGCAGAAAAGGAAAACAAAAGAGAGAAACACATTTGAGTTAAAGGGAGAAAACTAAAGAAATCACCCAAACTTTTCTTTTTCACTCACAAAATCTCACTTCAGGCAGATTTTCAGGCCAAATTATCCTCAAAATTAGGACACTTCTGGCTTTATCCATTTATCAGCCGGGAATTCTGCGTGAGTCCAAATAAGTGGAACTGAAAGGATTTCCATTTGCTGCTCTGAGCATCAGAAATTTAATTTGAATTTGAAAAAGGACAGTGTTGTTTCCAAGGTTGCTTTTGCTGAACAATGAACCAGTGTGTGAAATACCTGAAATTAACACCTCAGTATCACATTCTTAAAAGTCCAGTAAACATCCAGACCAGCCGCCAGAATTTTTTTTTTGGCATTGTACGTTTTTTGCAAACCACCGGAGCCATGTATCAGAAAATCACAATGCCACATGGTTCATGTTTTTAAACCATTGGACAGGTTTAAGCAACAAAACTACCTGGTTAAGGTTATAAAAATGATCGTGGTTTATGTTAAAGCATAACCTAAGAACGTAACTAACGTAAATAAACAACTGACCTTTGTGGACTGTCCTGCGCAATGTTACGAAACAAGCCTAACAATGTTACGTAAAACAGCGTTACGTAAAACAGCGTTACGTAAAACACCGCTATGTACAAGTTATGTAAAACAGAGCAATGTAAAACAGAGCGATGTAAAACAGAGCAATGTAAGACAGAGCAATGTAAAACAGAGCAATGTAAAACAGCGCAATGTAAAACAGAGCAATGTAAAACAGAGCAATGTAAAACAGCGCAATGTAAAACAGAGCAATGTAAAACAGAGCAATGTAAAACAGAGCAATGTAAAACAGCGCGATGTAAAACAGAGCGATGTAAAACGGAGCAATGTAAAACGGAGCAATGTAAAACAGAGTGATGTAAAACAGCGCAATGTAAAACAGAGCAATGTAAAACAGAGCGATGTAAAACAGAGCAATGTAAAACGGAGCAATGTAAAACAGAGCAATGTAAAACAGCGCAATGTAAAACAGAGCAATGTAAAACAGAGCGATGTAAAACAGAGCAATGTAAAACAGAGCAATGTAAAACAGCAATGTAAAACAGTGTTACGTAAGACAGCGCTAAGTCCTGTGTTTTGTTGGTGAACTTTTTTAACATCATATACTTGTTATTATATCACCAAACTTTTAAACAACGTAACTTTCAATAACGGTCGCTCATTGTACGCATTTGTGGTTTTAACACTGGAGACTGGGCTGAAACGAGTACAAATACTAAATATCACTACTTTTTTTATCCTATGGAAAAAATTGAAAGTCCTTAAACAGTAGTTGTTTACCTTTAAACACATTTAATTGGAGTGTGTAGCAAAGCACAATAGCTCAGTTCCAGTTCGGCTGCTATGACGTAACATCTATAAGAAAAGTTCAACGTTTTGGGACAACACACTTAAATGCTGCCTTCTCGAGAATCAGATGACGATGTTGATACAACTCTCGCGTCTGTAGGATAACGTAAATATGAAGCTACCGGTACCAGGCTAACTTAGCTTAGCATAAAGACTGGAAACAGGGAGGAGCTGTGTTTCCCAACCTTGAGCTGGACCTGTGTTTGTACTTGTTTGGAAGGAACCAGCTCCTGATGTTGAACACTTTTATTTCTCCTCCTGTTGTTTGTCTTCTGTCTCTTGCTCTCTTTTTTGGGAGTTGTTTGCTGCACCTCAAAATAACTACATCAACTCCCACTGTTTTAATATCACTCTCTTCTCCCTCACCATCTCTCTGATTGCTGTCATTCATCAACATGTCGCACAAACCTCATCTCCTCCAAACAGCTTGTTGTCGTTCTCCAAATCTCTTCCCACTCGTTCACCTGCAACACCTTTCCTCTCTCCTTCTCCCTCGCCCTTTTTCTTTATTCATTTTCATTCTCTCTCTTCCTCTCTACCCTTCTTTCCAAGCGTCTCCATCTTCCCTCTCTGCAGGTTTACCTGGCTAAAAAGCGAGACGCGTTGAGGGAAATAAACCAGAGTGAACAAGGCGAGATGTATCCCACCGCCCCGCTGTTTGTGACTCATTCGTTCTTCTGCTGACTCTATTTCTGTGCCGGTTTCCTCTGTTCCACCTCTCCACCTCGCTCTGGTCTTTTTTTCCTCCTCCTGCCATGTCAGCTCACAACCACCAGTCTGTCTCTCGCTCCTTCATCCTCACCTCCTGCCCTCTCCTCACACGTTTCATCGTCTTGCTCTCCTGCTTCCTGTTGCGTTTGCATTCAGATGAAACCCGGTGATCACACAAGTGTTTCAGCTGAGGTTCCAACAGCTCGACATAAGCGAAAAACGTCCCGTCTGTCCCAAATAAACACAGGAAGCGTGGTTTGTTCTTCGCTCTACTTTAGTGTCATATTTATGCCTTTTGTTCAAGTATAAAAGACATCTAACCTTCCAATCATTGTGGGGACTCTAACTTGAGAAACACACAGTTTAAATGAGGTTCTGTGAATAATATTTCTTGAAGGCATGCTGTCGATTTCTGGTTCTTTTATGTAATTATCTGTCCTCTCATTTCTGTACTATACAGAAATAATTCTGCAGACTCTTGAAACTTCTTTGAGTTGTGTAATCTGTCTTCAACCTAATCAGTGAGTGCCAGCACCGGGCAACATATCAAATTAATTACAATGTCTGCCCTTCGCAAGGATGTGAAAAGAGATTATTTGCGGTCATAAAGTAGCAGATCATAGCTGGCTCCCGTGAAGTGCGACGTGATGAGGTACACTGCAGCACTTTAGGGGACCGAGGTGAGTCTGGCTATCCGGCTCAGGCTCATCTTGTGGTGACTGAAACGATCGTTTCTACAACACTTAAAGGCACTCTGCACACCGACCTGAGCTTTTTGGTTTGCTCACATTCAGCGTGACCCTGCGGTGCGGCTCGGTAGCTAACGCTCGCCAGCTATCTGCTGCAATGAGGCTGATGTCAGCGGGAACAAGTGAATTAGTGTGCGGACTGTTCCGCTCCGTCTCTGCTGAAACTGATTAGATCTGCATGCTCTACTTAGTTCTTGCAAGTGGTGCAAGTGTTTTATTATTCCGGCAGATGAAGACCTAAAAATATGAAAGTTAGTCTCGCCGCGTTTCGCAGGAAAAAGCAGATCAGAAATCGTCCTCGAAATTGAAAAATAAATCGAGCACTAACTGAATGAAAATGAAGGTGTGAGTGAAGATTGATTTAAAAACTTCTACAAACACAGACTTGTTCAATGTGATGGATTACACATCTCAGTAGAGTCTGCTGGTCGATCTACAAACAGCACATGAGTGAATAGAAGTCAATTGTTGTCTAGGAGGTCAAAAGATAACAATGAAAAATCTATAACACAACAGCATTGTTAGTTTTTACAATAAAACTAAAATATTTAGTCTTTTTCCATCTTAGGCACAATTTCTTGATAGAAAAATAAAAGTATCTCCAATCTCTAATACTTTGGTACCAGTACTTATGTGCCGGGCTTGAGACTAACAAAGTCCCTGACAATAATCCATTGTGAACAACAAAACCTTGTTATAATCTGCAGGGAAAGAGCTACTAGCTCTTTTACTGCATCCGCTGAGCAGCGTTAAAAAAGCTAACAGCTAACGTTAACGGAGGCGTTCAAGCTACACAGTAACAATTAGTAGTAGGCAAAGGTTTGTTATAACTTGATCGACGTAATCGTAATGGCGAGAAACTTGTGGGAATAATGAGGAAATGGCAAAACCAGTGTTTAAAAAAATCACTGGTATGTTATCGACTTCTACATTTCTGGTACCATGACATCCTAAATATTGGGGCTGTTTTACCAGATGCCACCTTGTTATGTAACCTTCACTGTATTATAGATGGAGACTCAGCATCTCCCTCTCTGTTCTCTCTCTCTCTCTCTCTCTCTCTCTCTCTCTCTCTCTCTCTCCCCCCCCTCCTCTCTCTCTCTTGTTCCTCTGCAGCAGCAAAAGAGGAAAGTGAATAATTTGGGTTGTTTTGGAGCGTCGCCAAGCTCTCCCTCTTTCTCTGTCGGCAGTGTTGGACGGATTATCGCGCGCACTCTCACACACAAGCAACACTTAACGGTGCCAAGCAACACGCTGAGGAAAAATTGATTTATGGTTTCTCTCGCTATCCGTCTTTTCCTGCGTCCTTCCCTTTCTGGATCTACCACCATCTCTTCAACCCTTCCTAATGTCTCCCTCTCTTCTTCCTTTCCTCGTCATAATGCTTACTTTCAATCCTCTCCTCACCACTTGAAGCCAAAAAGTCAAGACGCCATTGATTGGCTCACTGTTTTGTGTAACACAAGGACCAGAAGTTCATCAATTAGCAATGCCAGCGACTGCAATTTGACCTAATTCAAACTCATCATCATATTCACATACTTCATTTGATTCGGTTAATATTCTGTTCTTGCAATCAGCGTGACAGCTCTTTAAATATGAAATAAACAACTTTCTAAACTCATTCAGTCAGCAGAAACACAAATAAAGCTTTTAGTAATGAAGAAGAATGAACTCTATTGGACTTAAGCCTCAAATAACTGTGGTTCAGTTTGTCTATATGGTACTTTATCTAGTAGCACAAACACATCACAGTGATCTAAGTACAGCCGATCAAACCAGAGCTTTTAATACGTAAGTAATGTTTCAATCCATACGTTCTTATGCATCCTTTAATCCTAATGTACAAATATTACTATCAAACATTAAACCTTAAGTGATGTTCATAGTACAATTCAAAGTCAATATTGATCTTTAATTTGAGTACTCCAGGTCCATCACACACATCATTCTGCTACCAAATCAGCCACACTGATACAATATTGACGTCGGATCAGGGTCAGACAAGGATCAATACAGGACTGGATTAAGATCAGACCAGGATCAGTTATTGATCTGGCCGATGTCTGGTTAGGATTGGGCCAGAATAAGATTGGGTTCAGGGCAGAATCGGACTATGGATCAGGCTAGTAATGGGCCAGGATTGAATTGGTATTGGTCTGGAATAAGTTCAGGTTCAGGCCAGGATCTGGCTGGTACTAGGCCAAGATTAATTAATGATCTGGCCATGGTCTGGTTAGGATCGGGCCAGAATAAGATTAGGATGAGGCCAGGACTGGGCTAGGATAAGGCTAGTATTGGGCCAGGATCCGGGTTAGGATCCAGTTGGGATCGAGCCAAGATTGGGCCAGGATCGATTAAGGATGGGTCTGGAATAAGATCAGGTTCAGGCTAGGATGAGGCTAGTATTGGGACAGGATCAGTTAATGATCTGGCCAAGGTCTTGTTATGATCGGTCCACGGTAAGATTAGGTTTAAGCCAGAATCGGACAAGGATCAGTTTACGATTTAGCCAAGATTGGGTTAGAATGAGACCAAAATAAGATTAAACTCAGACCAGAATCGGGCTAGGATCGGGCTAGTTTTGGGGCTTGATTGGGCTAACATCACATTACGATCTAGTCAAGACTTGGCCAGGAGGATCCGGCTAGGATGGGATCAGGTTTGAGATACTTTAATTCAAACTCCTCAAATCAATGTAGGGTGTATAAACTTGAGTGATGAGTTTGGATGAATCAGACTATTTCTCCACCTCCTTTTCCACTCCATGCTCTCTTCCAGCCGTCCATCCTCCGTTAGGCTGCTGTCGTTACTTCTCTATCACCTCTGACCTTTGCTGGTTTCAATACAGCTGATCGTTACACCATCAGACCCTGCAGCATGTTTGTGTTCGTGTGTCTCAGCTTCTCTCAATAAGACTGCAGTGTTTGCTCGTGTAGATCTTGCTGGTCATGTGTGTGTCAGTATGTGTTTATCTTGTCACTGTGCTCTTGCCTCAGCGCTAATAAACACCAATGATCCGTGAAGACAGCATTCCCATTTAAATGGCAGCCTTAATTATTAAAGGTGTTTGAAGCGGACGTCGGGGCGTTAAAGGCCCAGTAGGTATAATCTCAGCATGAATAATACAGTGTGGTCCAAGCACAGGGCTTTCAAAAGATAGGGATGCACAAACATCCACCTGAGACCTGAACCCAAACCGTGAGACGCGACGTGACTGAACCAAACTCTTATATCTGAGACCTGAACCACTCGAGATGAGAAGTAAATATTATCTTTAGGCACACAAAAAGGCTTTTACTGGAGGAGAAAAACAAACAGAAGTGACCATATTTGGACTGTGGAGGAGTGATGTAGAGATCCCAAATACGGCTCTGGTAGCATCAGCGACCTGTCAATCAGCGTGTAGCCCCGCCCCTAAAGCATCCCCTGCTTTATGGTCTGTTTGACTCTAAATGGAGCATAATGTACTAAATGAACATCATGCTGTACTGAAGAAGACTGTAAACTAGAGATTGAGACCATAAACTCATGTTTACAATGTTTACTGAGGGAATAAATCAAGAGAGAAGTAGAGTCATTTTAGACTAGACTTCTATACAACCAGAGGAGTCGCCCCCTGGTGGACACTAGAGAGAATGCAAGTTTTAAGACTCACATTGGATTCACTTGTCAGAACTCAAAGTCTGTGTAGGGAGGAGGTTGAGGTTGATGGACGGGTCAACGAAACTCCAAACTTTAACACGGAGACAGCAGTTTTTTTCTCATTTCACACTGTAAGTCAACATTGCCAATAATGGACCCTAACCTCAACAAAATAGACATTTCTCTAAAGCTAACCAAAGAATTTCCACATCCTAAATCACACTTATCTTAACTTTTCAAAAGCTTTCCAAAGCGAAGGAGTCTTCCTCATTGGGGATTTCAAGAAGCCAAGTTTTTGGGCTTTTATTTCACCATTGCTGACCGTCAAGCTGGTAAAATGTCGTCTCTCCATTCACACCTGGAATTAACATGCGTCTCCACATGCATCTTGAGTGATCGGATCTCACTTCCCCGCTCTATATGCAAATAAATAAGTACTTTGTTTGCATTTGCAAAAAGCGAAATGGAGCGATGCACTTCCTGTGCCTAGTCGGCCTGGAATTTTAAAAAAAAGAAGAAGAATTCAAAACAATACAGATTTTTATCTTTATCCCATTTTTATCCCAACCTCCTCGTTTCCTCCTTCTTCCCTCCTCCTTCACCGTTCCTTTTTTCCTCTCCTCTGCTTTTATTTCCTTTCCTTTATTCAATCTGTCTCCTCTTCCCTCCGTTCACGCTTTCTCCTCTTATGCTTATTTATCGCAACGACCCAGAATGCACTGCAGAGGTGTTGTGAAAGGCGCCCGCCAGCCGGCTGGACATAGTTCATTACTTCCTGTGTGTCAAACAGCCAATCAGAGAGTTTATTCTGGGTTTAGAGGAGCTCGGCATGATGGGAAACCCGTGGTGTGTGTGTGTGTGTGTGTGTGTGTGTGTGTGTGCACTTTACCCACTGAGTCGTATCCCAAAGTTACTTTACCGTTATATAACTCCTCATCCTTTAAACCCCAACTCGCTCTTCACCCTCTAGTTCTTTCCCCTTCTCTCTCTCTCTCTCTCTCTCTCTCTCTCTCTCTCCCTTTCTCTCTCTCCCTTTCTCTCTCTCTCTCTCTCTCTCTCTCTCTCTCTCTCTCTTCAGTTTATCAGAATTAAGGTTCAAAGCCAGATCAATAACCATGACCGCATCTACAGGGAGAGGAGAGGAGAAAGGAAAGGCACAAGAGGAAACAAGAAGAAAGGAGAGGATATAGGAGGAGAAGAGACGAGAAGAGAAAGAGAAGAGGAGAAAGAGAGGGCATAGAAAAGAAAGTCAACAATGGGAGAGGAGAGGAGGAAGGATGAAAAGAGAAGAGGACAAAAGAAAGGAAACAAATTAGGGAAATCAAAAAAGAGAAGAATAAATTAAAAGTAAACAAACATAGAGGAGAGGAAAAAAGAGGAGAAGGGAGGAGTGAAGAGACATTGAACCAGAGGAAAAGAGGGAACATATTAGATGAAATAGGAAGAAATTGAAAAATAGAAGAGGGAATAAAGGAGAAGAGAGGGAATAAGAGGAAGCAAAAGGAGAGCAAAGCAAACATGTGGAGAACAAATAAGAGCAGAGGGAATGAAGGAGAGGAGAGAATAAGAGAGGAATTAGGAAGAGGAGAGGAAATAAAAAGAAATGAAAGGATAGGAAAGAAGAGGAAATAAAGGCAAAGAGAGGAAATAAGAGGAAACAAGAAGGTGAAAAGGAAAAGAGGAAACAATAAAGAGAAGAGGGAGCAAGGGAAAAAGAAAGGGGAGACATCAAGAGGAGAGGAGACAAGTGGAGAGGAAACAAGAAGAGAGGGAATATGTTAGGACTGAAGGAGGAGGAGCAGAATAATGAGGAGAGGAAATGAGAGAAAGAGAAAGAGAAACAATAGGAGAGGAGATAACAGAGGAAATAGGCGGAAGCAAAAGGAGTGGAAAGGAAATGAGAGGAGAGGAAATAAAGGCAAAGAGAGGAAACGAGGAAACGAGGAGGTGAAAAGATGAAGACAAACGAGAGGAGAGGAGGAAACAAAAAAGAAGAGAGGGAACAAGATAAAAAGAGAGGGGTTTAAATCAAGATGAGAGGAGACGAGAGGAAGTAGGTTCGAAGGACACAAGGAGGAGGAGGAGGAGCAGAAGAAACAATACGGATGGAGGGCGAGTCGAGAGGATGACGAAGGTTTCCCAGGAGGCCGAGACACAAGGTCAGAAAGGCGGGACGGAGAGAGGGAGGAAAAGAATGAGAGGAGGAAGAGGGAGGAGGAGGAGGAGGAGGAGGAGGAGGAGGAGCCAGAGGTACCGTATCGATCGCTGAGTGACACACACAGTCTATATCGGCGACGTAATTTGCATTGATGGGATGTGAGAGTGCTGACGAGGACGCGCTGACTCTCCTTATGTAAATCACACCCGCGTCGTTTGTCACCAGCAGAAGGTTGTCACGTAGTTTAAGAGCACGATTCTCCCACAATGCAATGCACAGAGGGGAAGGGGAGGAGCTGGAAAACAGTCTGAGGAATCTAAAAGAAAATAAACATTTAAGTAACTAAGTACATTTACTCAACTACTGTACAATTTTGATGTTCTTTACTTGAGTATTTCCAGTTTAAGCTACTCTACTACGTCTCATTTTGATGCTTTTGTAATACTAATTGGATTATATACAACATTTTATACATTAAGCAATTTGTGTTGCTTATACGTTTGTACTTTGCAGGACTTATAGAGTATTTTTTAGTTGTAAATGTGATTAAAATAACTTTTTTTGTCATGGGAAAGTTTGCTCCGCTGCTTTGGTTTTGGCTCGATAACTAAGTAAAGACCATAAACACTACTTCCACCACTGTGACACAAATTTATCTTAGCTTCTTAGCATGCTAACATTTGCTAATTAGAAGCAAACAAAGTACAGCAGAGGCTCATGGGAATAGTTAGCATGTATTTGGTCATAAACCAAAGTTCATTCTAGACGTTAATGAGACATTTTGAGACTTTGCTGGAAAGATATTTCACACTTTGGAGACAAACTGCGTCTCATTTTAAAACCCTCTCTCTCGCTGCTAATCAACCAAAAAAAATCGATAAGTGATTAGCATTATTTGACTTTAATATCAAATAAAATATATATTGAAGAGTTTAAGTAAAATATCTTTATCTGACAAAGCTTTGCAGCATGAAACATAAATGAAAACAACTTAATGCACAGTTGTTTAAAAATGCATGAATATGTGCACGTGTGGACGCATGTGTGTGTGTGTGTGTGTGTGTGTGTGTGTGTGTGTGTGTGTGTGTGATTTCCTGGAGGAACAAGCGAGACATAAAGAAAACGCAGTTCTCAGTTTCCTGTCACACACACACAGACACACACAAACATTATATAATTTGCTCTAAAAGCCTGGTGTTGGTAAAACACTGTGGCAGCACTTAGTGTGTGTGTCACCTCGACCTTCATCATAACACACACACACACACACACACACACACACACACACACACACACACACACACACACACACACAAAGAGAACAAAAGCAGGGAGCGTTTTCCACGGCGACAAACAGACCAAAAGAGAGAGAGAGACGATTAAAAAAAAGTGTAAAGACACGCTGAACGAGTCAGCAGGAAACGAGTGAGAGGACGGAGGGGATGAGGAAGCAGGGAACATGAAAGGGAACATGAGAGGGTGAGGAAAGGAGGGGGGGAGATGTAATATTAAGTAGAGAGAGAGAGGGTGACGACGGAGGTAAAGGATGTGACAGTAAAAGAGACGGCGAGAGAGGTGGCAGAGTGTGGAAAGCTTATGTAAGCGTCTTCGGAGACATTTTCATAAAAACCAAAGACCAAAAGAACAAAAAACACACACACACACACTTAATCATCTGCATAGAAACACACACAATTGTCTGCATAGAAACACACACACACACAAAGGGCGTCTGGAGGGGCATCTGTTTTGTTCGTCAACATCTGTTGTTGTCATGGCTCTTCATTTCGTTGTACTAAATGTCGGCGAGAGCACAAACGCACCTGAGACACACACCTGAGAAATATATCTAAATCTAAATCTAAATATTGATGGAAATGTTCAACCTTGTTTTGGCTCGCTGGTTACTATTTCGGGGATTTAAGAAATATTTTAAAATCATTTCTTTCTTTTGAAAAGTGTTGAGACGAATCACTGAATCACAAGGCAGAGATGTATTTATTGTGAACCCGTCAGGATGAGTTTACTCTGTTTCTACATGTCACTGTAGAAAACACACGTTTGTTGTCGTCTGTCTCTCTCTTCTAAACTCCATTACCTCCCACTCTTTTCTTCCTCTCTCCTCCTCCGCCTCTCTCCCTCTTTAACAAACACGTGTGATTTCTGCTGACAGCTCTGTCCGTCTGTGTTTGTGCGTCCTCCTCCGTTCTCTGCTCATCTTTCACTTTTCATCTGCGCGTCTGTTTGTGTCGCCTCTGTGACTTTTCATTTGGCACGAGAGGTTTCGTGAGACGACGCTGACGAACGAGATTGTCGGCACACGTTGATGCTGTGAGGCTGATTTTCTTTTCTTTTTTTATGCAACCGAGATTTGGAAATGTGTGAGCGCAAAAATGCAAATTAATGATTGATGAAAGTTGCTTTTTTTGAGCTCAATTCATTCTAAGAGTTCATTTTCAAGCCAAATGACAAAAAACTGCATGACATGCAGACAAAATGATCAACTTAGTGTATTTCCTGTTAACAACAAAAAGAGGATGTCATGTTTGAATACACAGTTCTGGGTATAAAACCGCAATACTCTCTGAGTACTAAAAACTATACAAAAAATTATTGTAACAATTTTAAGACCTTTTCACACTGAGTCTGTAAGTCAGAAATTGTTGCTGCGTTTTTTCCGAAGCCGTCAATAGAGTGTTTGACCACTCCGAGCCACCGTACGTGCAAACATCATCACCTAAAACAGCATCTGAAAAGCTGATTGCACTTTACGACAAATAAAGTCAAGAATGCTTTGATGCAGAATGTAAAGATTGATTGTTCTAAATTTCTCATCATCAGAAACAAGAAGAACTGATGAACTTCGGTGCTTTTTTTGTAATACATTTTAAACAAATTTAACTTTTGTTTTTAGTTTTTAAATGATTTATTTATGTTATAACTGTGTTATTCTACACAAAATACATCTTTCATTTCTCTCTGCTTCAAGCCATGGTTGTGTTGTTTCCATAGAATATATAATAATGTAGGACTATTATATATTTACATATACGACTATATATTTATTTATTGCAGAGAAAAACGAGGCCACGCAGAATAAAATGTGACAGAAACGACATCAAACAATGATCAGTGCTGGAGGTTTGCCTTATTTTGCATGAAGGAGGTTGTTTGAACACTGTAATTACACAGTAACATACTGTAAAAGGTTGGTATTGGTATCATGTTGCATGCAGATCTAATTATGAACAACTAAATGATGAAAAATGTCGGTTTCCAGCATAAAGAACATTTAGTGTCTCAGCCACCGCTGCCTGTTTCTCCCACTCATGAACTGTCTGCTTTAGTGGCAGATATTTGGCGACATACATATTTCCCTGTAACAGCTCTCTTCATCATTCTCTCTCCAGCTAACTCTCCATCTCCTCTCAACAATCTGAGAATGTCTTATTATCTGCTGACAGCTCTCTCTCTCTCTCTCTCTCTCTCTCTCTCTCTCTCTCTCTCCCCCCCTGCTCTCTAACTCCTCACATCATATCCTTCCTCCGTCTCCTCCACTCTAAATTTGAGAATATGTCTTGAGAACGCCACGGGATGTTGTGGAAAAACAAGACTTTTTCTATGCGAGTCTTGCTCAAAGGACGAGTCTGGCAGAGCTGCAGCCAATTATACCTCCCAGTGAGGTGGAGTAGACGGCAGCACACTTCAGTGCAGGTAGAAACATCCAGTTTCTCTGAGTCACGTCGCATCGCGGATACTTAATTTGTGTTTTACACTGAGGTGCCCAACAGTGAGGAAAATATGCAGTTATTTTTTACAGAACATTGATTGTTTGGTTTGTAAAAACAGTGAAAGCAGTGAGAAATGGTGTCAGTTACCCACATTGTTATATTAACATCATTGACATGATTGCAAATATATTTAAATGATTTAACATTGCCAAAGGGAAAAGCTGCAGATCTGTTTTTACATAAATAAAATGGCTAAAGGATTATTTATTCATTGTCTGTCAAATTGATTCATCTCTTCGGCTGGTCATTTTGATTTGCTCTGTCTGTAAAAATCTGTACATTTGTAAAGTTAATTAAAGCTGTCAGAAATAAAAAGTACAATATTTTCCATAGAGATGTATAGTGGAGCAGTGCAAGTTATATGACTTCTAATAGTAGAAATTTGTACGTATGTGCGGTACTTAAGTAAATGTACTGCTCCTGGGCAGTAATACAAATGTTCTGGTTAATCATTTCTGCAAATTTATTCATGTATTTAAAGCTTTTTCCTTAAAAAAGGACTAAATTTATATGCTAATGCCTTCTCCTCCTGTGTTTCATTCTGTTTTAAATCATCAGCTCTGTCATTAGTCACTGACCGGCCATCAGGAGCACCGGGAGAATTTCGCGAGAACACTTTGATTGAGCAGCAGCCCAGTGAGCCCAATGCAGCTGTTAGTCAAAGTTCTGAAGACCGCAGTGATAAGATGAGCGAGGTTTGGGTTTTGGGTGCGTTTTTTTTACAAACTTTCTTAAACTTTTAACGAAGACAGTTGTCGCTCTCCGTGAACCGACCAATCGCAGCCTGGCTGGGGGGCGGGACGTTGACGAAAGGTCGACGTGCTACAGAAAACTCTCACGATGTTGAACTCATTGTTATGCATTGAATGGTTCTGATTATTGATTAGTTGTTAACATTTTTTTTTTCACTTTCTTTTTAAATTTTAAACAACAAAACAGAACAAATCAGGACATCAACATAAACATGTGGTCAAATTAAACAAACGAAAAATAAATAAATGAATAATTAATTATTTTTTTTTAAAAAACAAGGAATTGGGTGTTCATATTAACAAATTAAAGGATTTTATGAAGGAAGAAAACCTACAAACATCATAATGTTGGTTGTGTAACTGCTGTATTATCCTATTGGAATTAGTATTACAGTAGTGGTATTATTCGTATATGAATATAATATGATTGTATTTACTTTTTATAATGAATATATTAACAATATACTATCATGCTTTTTACAATATCCATTTTTTTATTCTTTGTTGTCATTCATAGTATTCACAGGTTAAGTAAACAGCAAAGCACATTTACGTTGCATGTACTAGTGTAATAAAATAATGCTAACTAGAGACTAACATGCTACCGTTAAACTGCAATTAATAGCTCAATAACTCAACCAACAAACCAACGTTTATTACAGGACTTTAATTCATTTTGCCCAGCTTGCTCAGCAAAGATAGAAAATCTAATTGTTTATTTATACCCGTATGAATATAGTATAACATATCAATAACAATCATGTCTAATTAAGACCTGCGTCCTCAGCTGCCGAGTAAAACATGCTTATTAATCAAAGTGCACCTGCAGTGGACAGATTATTGAGACATATCCAATGTCTGTCTACTTTTTGGAGGACCTTTAGATTTGTTTTATTGGTTTTTCACTTTCTGCAACAATGTGAAAAGTTTGTAATTCAGAAGGTTTTCTTTTGTAAAGCAACAGGAAGTGGCGGTCAGACAGTGAAGACAACCACGATGCTTTATTCTGCTTTATTGACAGCCCTGTTCACATCTATTCAAGTGAAGTTATGGTTCATAATATAAACTATAATATAATATAAAATATAATACTAAATAAAGTGTGCTGTGGATTTTGGTTTGGCCAGTTTTCCATTCCCAGTGAAGGTCAAGTGAGCAGTTTTCATCAGTCTCTTCATGTCATTTACCTCAATGCTAACCGCTCAGGAGAGAAGCTTTTTACTGCTCCATCCATCTTTCACTTTCCCTCCTTCCTTCTCCTCCGTTCACCACACCAGGGACATAAAGTTCCTCCTAAATCTTCTCCTACATCACCACTCCTGCCTGGAGAAAGAAGCTTCCCTCCTAAATCCTTTGGCCTGGAACAGCAGCTTCCCAACGTCTTCCCTTTAATCCATCCTTCCATCACCCTTAATGTTTTGCCGCACCAAGGTGCCTTCAAGGGGGAAAAAGTCATTCACTTATCCCGTTCTCTGTGTTCATAGATGCCCCAATCCTTTCTTTTATCATAAGCCTTTGCACACGTACGTTATGTGAAATATGTCCTGACGTTTGGAAAGTTTACACACCAAACAAAGGCTTTTATTTTTGCAAATAAAGTATCAAAAGTCGTCAAAGATCTGACTCATATTAATGTTTTACTTTGACAGTCCCTGATTAGCATGAACACAGATAGCATGAATATACAACTAGCATGCTAACCTGCTAACTTGTGTGTGCATGCAACATTCTAAATAAACACAATTAGAGTTTGCATGTTAACATGGTCACAGTTAACATGTTAAAAATGTATGTTTTTAATGTTTAGCATGCAGCTCAGCATATAAGCATGTGGACATACACCCAAAATTAGGATGTGGAATGTGCTGGTTTTAGTATATCAGCTTATTAGCATTTAATGTTACACATATTAACATGTTAAGTATGCAATGCTAAAAATGTTAGCTTGTTAGGATAAATGAAGTGGCTGCTTACATTTAAACCACTATTAAAGGTACATGGTGTTCCATTTAGGATTTATTGGCAGTAATGCAATATAATATTATTAAGTAAGATTTCTTTAGTGTATGATCATTTTTGAAAATAAAAATCATTGTGTTTTCGTTACCTTAGAATGAACTGTCGGCCATGTTTCTACTGTAACCCAGAACGGACAAACCAAACACTGGCTCAAGTTTTCGTGTTTTTTGCTTATGTGTCGCTGCGTGTCTCTTTTATTTTGTAATTCTTGCTTGCATTTACCGAAACAAAGTTTGTGTGTCATAAAAACAATCAAATAAAATTCACCTTGTTGCAAACTCCCTAAAATCTTTAACCTGTGATCGTCAATGTCACCAATCCCTCTTCAGATCTTTACCTTCGTCACCTCTCCTCCAGAGACAGAAAAGCCCTTCACTTCCTGCTCTTATGCCTCCCTGTCTCCCTCAATCCATCCACCTATCATCCCCCTCGCTCCGTCCTCCCACTCCGGCTTTCATCCGTCTGGCAGCGCCGCTCCGTCGCAGAGAGCTGGAAACAGCAGGGAACGGACAGTCGGACGGACGGAGAGAGACGGGAGATCGCCTTGGGGTTTTCCAAATCTGAGTCTATCTCATCAAATCCCCATCTCTTTCTTCACTTCACGATCCCTCCAGATATCTATTCGTCTGTCTTTCCGTCCATTTAAATCTCTCTCTCTCTCTCGCACTCTCTCTCGTTTCCTCACTTTGTATGAGCTGACAACGTCCCTCAATTCCTCAAAGACAATTAAGCGTCGTACTGAAGGAGTGTTTTTAACAGATCTAACTAGGGCAGAAGGTTGTAGTTCGTTAACCTCAAATGGGCCATATGGAAATGTATTTTGTAGTCACATATAGATACTTCTAAATGCATTAAGTATTTTATTGTCATATACATATACACATATACGAAATTTGACTACTGCATTTAACCCATCCCTAGCTTATTGGGAGCAGCATTGGCATGTTTACCATTTTAAAGTCTAAAAGTATTCATGCTTAATGTTAGAAACGTCAATATGGAAAGTCGTCCAAAAAGTTGTCTCAATATTTCACTCTTTTGTTCATTTCAACAATTCCTTCCCAAGAGTCTGACTGCAAGTGTGGCAATAAATAAAAATAACGGTTCAGTTTCTGCTGCTATTTGTGACCAACTTTGACACCAGTGACTGCGCACATACGTAATATAAACTAACGTAATATACAGACACACATAGCCTACTATACTCTCACAGATTTTCAGCGATATTTTCAGGGACAAACAGAACAACTCTGTTTTCCCGTAAACAAGCTTGCTACTTCAAAAAGGTCAACTCTTCAGTCACCAATGAAAAAGCAGGCTGCCTGCGTCTAGCCTCATCTAAAGAGACTTTTAAGAGCCCAACGTACTCCTCTCTAGTCACTATATCCGGGTCGAGTCCCTACCTCTTTTTGGTGGTATTTGATGGCCAGCTTGAGCTTGGCCAGGTCGTGGCACTGCCTTGGGTCCAGCTCCTCGCTCTGGTCGTTGTCTCTGTGGTTCAGGATGGTTTCCAGCTCTCTAGAACTCCTGGCCTGGTCCAGAAGGTCTTTGGCGAACCGCTTGCACTGCTGCGACAGCTCCTCGTACTCCTGACGGAACTCGTTCTCCACCTGAAAGGAGGAAGTGGTTGAAGACCTCGTTACCAAGTATTTATGATGTGTCTATAGAGGTCGATAACTTTGACTGTCATCACTCATTCGTACTGCCCCAAGCTCTCAAGAGCTTGCATTGCTGCAACAGCTTCATGTGCTTTTTTAGAAAACTCAAAAGTAAAAGGTATTGTTACCCAAGATAAAACATATTCTCAGCCAGAAGAATGAAGCCTTCTCTGCTAACAGTGCTACAACTTATAGCAGAAGCAAAGGCACCTTATAAAATTAAGGTAAACAGTCACTTATGGTAGAACAAGTGAAAGACAACCTGAAATGAGTAACATAAACAATATTGGATGTTTTTTTATAGCTCATCAAGTTCAGGATGTGGCTTCCCTCCAGTAGAGTTCTTGAATTGGCGCCAAAGAGGACGGTAGCTGCTCCTAAAGGCTCCTGATGGACCAGCACTTTATGCGGACACTTTAATTTGCTGTTTCATTTATTTGACAGTAAGCTGTATATTGTGGAAATAAAAATACACAAGGGCTATACTGGTCCAAATACATCACTGACGAGTCCCTGAGACTAAACCTTTTCTCCACTCCCGCAAGACATCTAAGGGAAGTCCTTTCGTCAGCGTCCATACCTTGCTGAGCTCTTTGAGTTCCCAGCCCAGTCTGAAGGCAGTGAGGATGGGATCTTCACTGGACAGCGCGATGAGGGAGGGCGAGGCCAGAGCCTTGTAGATGTTGAGTCGAGACCTTGAATGCCGAAGACTGTCGACCTGCAGAAGGTGACGTGGAGAGACGAACAAGAGGAGAAAGATTTAGACTAAGGTTTAGAACCAACCCGTACCATATCGTACAATGATCGCTCTTCGTATACTTTGAAAAATAACAATAAAGAAATAGACAATTTTCTCACCGATTGCCTCATTTACTTTTATTGGTCATATAGAGGCATCAGAATTTAATTGAGACTGTTTCATAATCAGCTAAAAGTTCCTCACAGCAACTTTGAAGTTAAAATACTTCATTACAAATAAAAGTCCTGCTAAATTTACGAAAAACGTTCAAAGTTAAAGTACTAGTTTTGCAGAAAATTGTCAGTTTTTGAGTGACATAATAAATTATAAATGTATTCTGGAGTTTGTAAACTCCCTCGCTTAAAATTTCCCTTTGAGGAACGAGTGTCAATTACAATCTTACAAGTATTATTCTATCTTGGAGTGTTCTGTACAGCGTTTTATACTTGATGTTTTGTTACTATATTTGTCATGATTTTATGTTTAGGTGTGCTTAAGAAAAATTTACAATAAAGTTTTGACTTTTGTAATAATGTGCAACCGAAATACTCAAGTGTTTAACCTCAAACGGTCCAAAGTACCAGAAGATTTCAAGCCTTTTTTTGTTTTCAAAATATAAAAAATTGTGTTTTCTCTTCATTATTTCTTTAGTGTGACTACATTATTAAAGTATGTTAATAAACAAGATTGATTAGTGAGCAGAAGAGATGTTTTTCATTCATGGCAGAGGAAATAATGAGTATCTTAATTGTTTAATAGATGCTGAAAACAAATGTCAGTGCTGGAGGTGCAAATTGGGAGTAATTGCTGTAAATTCCAATATTGATTTTCAGCAAAACAAACTGTGCATTAAGGAGAAATGATCACTTACCTCTGAACTGGACACGCACTCGACACAGTCACATCGTATCTGGTGTGGTCTGGGAATGGTGACCTAAACAGAACAACAACACAATTAACGATGAATCATCACAGCTATACCTTCCAAATCCTGATTCAATGTTGAAGTAAACACTCTTCTCGAAAAGGCTTGCTGCTGTTACATCACTTTTGCATTCGCATTTAGAGTAATCACCTTCCGCTGGACGAGGAGCTTGATGATCTCATAGTTGTTGGTGTGAGCAGCGAGCATGATGGGAGTTATGTCCGGGGTGAACTCTGAAAACTGACTGTCCATCATCAGCGAGGGAACCTAAAGAAAAACATGTATTTTTTAGGAAATTACACGTATCATATGACATCAAAGAAGACAAAAAAATTACTTTTATTGTGCAGTGTAAAAAGCTATGATTTCAGCTCTACATGTGACGCTGTTACGTAAAAAGGAACAGCTCAACGCAAAAGACAAATTAGCCAAATGATGAATCAAATTAAACTCACTTGAATCTGATTAAAACAAATTAAATTTGTGTAATGCATTCGACAAAAGAAGTTTCCTGCTGCAGAGGTACATTTATTCAAAGCCACATCCTCTCCAGAGCTCATTATATTCCTCAGTGACGCGACTCTGAACACCTGCTGTAGTCTGAGAGAAACACAGTGAAAGAGTGTTTCATTACCAAGTGAAAAGCAGGTGGTCTCGAGGTTTATGGTCATATATGAATAAGAGACTTAAAAGGTGATTTTCCTGGTTTGAGCCCAGCAGAGCTGACCATTCTGAAAACCGTGTTGCTGTATTCTAGATATTTGGATCCATGTCCCCACCTTTAATGACAGCCATTAGCTCCCATTCATTTCCATTCAATACAATTAGCAAACTATTACAGTGTGTTATACATATTCCAATGAATGGAAGCCAACGACTGCCAGGAATGTAAGAGACAACAAAAAAGGAAAAATGTACTGCGTTTAGTTATTTAAGACCACGACAAGAAACAATTGTACTAGTGAAATGCAACGGTAGATCTTTCGACTGCATGTGTATTTTAACATTTAATCAATTCAGTTTCATGTAACCATCATTTTCATTAATTATAAGGTTAATTGGATGTTTGTCAATTTAATGATTTGAATATCTAAAACTATTTTGACCTGTAACAATTGTATTTTCACACGTAGGAATTACATTTAATGTTTAAAGAGATCTACTAGTTAAAAAAGGATTGTGACTAGCAGAAAAATAATTCCTCATTTCAGAAAGCAACAGCTGCATTTCAGATACATTGACAGTATAAACAAACCCTTTTGGATATTTGGATGTCATAATAATTAAAGTACCACAAAGCCATTAGTCGACTTTTAAATGGGCAATTGCTACCTCATTAATATTAAAAAATGCCAATGATTTTATTGAGGATATCTACAATGTCATGTTGACTAGTTGAAAGAGTCAATAGTCAAAATGTAAAAATTGCGATGTTTACTTGAATGAATTATAGATACAAGTTCTGTAACTGAGTTTGAGTGCAAGTTAATGGTAAAAGTTGACTAGTTGTAATTAAGTTACAGATATCTAAAACAAACATTTCCACCAGTAAGAAATGAACTGTTGATATCCAGAATTAACATTTTGACCAATAAGAAATGAATTGTAAATATCTTGTAATCATAATAATTGCTACTATTCAAAATCACATTATGGATATGTTGACTTGGAATTCTAAATATAACTAGCTAAAGTTGCTATTACCATTATGTTAAAAGGGCTTGTCATAACATGAGTCTATTAGATATGAACTGAAAGGTGATTCCCTTTTCAGTTTACTTAATTTCATTTATTTTAGTGGACGAAAGAGATAAAACTATAGTATTTCACACACAAAAAGTAGAAAGATTAAGGAAATGATCCCTCAGATGTATCTTGAGACCTTATAGGGGTCCTATACCTCAGGTTGGGAAACACTAATATGTAGCTTGAAGCCACAAACACTCCCCATTCCTGACTGATGACGCAAATCTACATCTTTTTGTTTCTACCATTAAATTAACAATTTGACATTTTAGGAAATGTACTTATTAGTTGGTTATCTTAGCTTAGCACAAAGACTGGAAACAGAAGGAAGCAGGTAGCCTGGTTCTGTCCACACAATCCACCAACCAGCACCTCTAATTAACATGTAGTTTCTCGTTCGTTTGATCCGTACAGAAATGTGTTAAAAAGGACAATTTGTGCAGCAACATGCTGGAGTCTCTGCCGGTTGCCGGGCAACCTAACCATGACGACGAGACTGCCAGTGCAGTATGTAATGAAGAATGTTTTTGGAGAAGGAGATGATTTCTGTCTCAAGTGTCGACATTGTGCAAGTTAGTGGTGGATCAACTCCAAACCAAATACAAGGGATTGTAAAAACAACATGAACGGCTGCTGTTGAATACAATTCAACCATAATTATAATAATAATAATAATAATAATAATAATAATAATACAAATAATAATAATAATACAAATTCACTTTAACCTCCTTCATTTGATTTCAATGTTTAAAATGTTTTATTTTAGGTCAATAGAACTGATGAACATAACTTGAAAGCTGCTAACTTGGAGATTAAATTAGCAGTGTGTCTCAAAATGTCATAAATGTGTAGTAAACATTGTGATTTGACGAGGCCCCTTTTTAAATGTTGAAACTTTAAGAGTGTATAAGGGTTAAGAACATTATGAAGGAAGTACAAGATGACCATTTCCATGCTCACCTATGCTTCATAAGTTGTTATTATTATTTTCTTTTTTTGGGTTGATACCATTATTTACACAGATTTTTAAAATTTAACAATTTTTGTGTCCATTTTGAAAATACCTCCAAAAATCTTGAGGAACAAGATTTGATTTGATATCAAAAACGTTTTAAAAAATCGGCGATTGATTGGCGAGTTCTTCAGATCTGTAAACTGCCCTCATTGTCAGTATACCTATGATACATCCTCTGAATGCCCAAGGTCTGTAGTTTGTGGTTGTAAAGTTTCACGAGGCTGTAATACATAGTAGCTTCCGTACTTCAGTAACGCTAATTTTTGCCATTTTTCCAAATGTTTTCCTAAACCTAACTGAGTAGTTTTGTTGCCTAAACCAAGCAAACAAAGCGTGAAGACAGAAGTTTAAGTTAATGCATGTTACAAGGGGAACTCGACACGAGTTGCTGGACCTTTCGTATTCACAAAAAATGCGGAGTAACTTTTTCGTAAGATAGAACCTTTGTACGAGGATACATTTCATGTATCGTCATGGTTTCGAACAATGGTCCCACCACAGTGAAATGGTCTATCGTGGGGACTAACATGTGAATTCAATTGGGCTCTTTGGATCCACAAGAGTCTGAGCCTTCCAGTCAAACCCAATTCATGCAGATCCAAGACGATTCATTAGGCCGTCTATTCTCACGTGTGGCTTCGCTCTTCAGCTGGTGCTTGGTCTAACATTTGAAGAAGGTTTATTTATGTCAACGAGGGCTCAAGAACAACAAATACATGTTTATGTATTCTGCTTATGAATGCTTTAAAGTAGCGTGTTACCAGATTGAGAATAAAGATGAAAATGTGTGTGCAAGTCGCAGAAACACCAGGCGTCTGAATCCTGTGAGAAACACACACACACACACACACACACACACACACACACACACACACACACACACACACACACACACACACACACACACACACACACACATTACACTCAAAGACATCAGAAGGAGGAGTGAGAGGAGCAGACTTGAGGAGGAGGAACACATGTGGACTCTTTCATCTCTCAGAGGGAGAACCAAGCAGAGTGCTTCTCCTCGTCCTTCTCCCTTAATCTCCTCCTCGGCTTTCTCTCCTTCCTTCTCTCCTTCCTTCTCCTCGTCTGACCTCCTGCTATCTTTGTTTTTTTCTTTCTCCCTCCTCCCCTCATCCCTCCCTCCTCTTCTGCTCCTCCCTCTCTCTCACTCCTCTACTGCCAAAATCTTTTTTTTTTCCTTTTTTAGTTTTTATTTTTCCTGCCGTGATAAGGAGTGTGAGAGCAGCTGCCACGGGATTAAAGACACACACACACACACACACACACACACACACACACACACACACACACACACACACACACACACACACACACACACACACAGGTAAACTACCTCTATAGTTTGGGTGTTTTAATTGATTTTACATCATGTTTCAAATGATTTTCATGCGTCGAGATATTTCTGTCTCCTGCTGCTGGTGATGAGGTCCGATCAGGATTCACTCCCACCAGGACTGACCCACATAAGAAACAAAAACACTGCAATATTTTCTGTTTTCTTTTTGTTGCGCAGTAGTCAGAGGTCCTCCTGAACATACATGTCTGCTTGGTCAGGACCAACTTTCTAACATACAGGGTAGCCGGAAATTCAAACGGACCAGAGGATGATCAGACCTGAACGGGCTCGACAGGAATTTCAGAAAACACCCTTTGCGGCAGAGAAGAGCAGTAACTTTGGTCATTTTGTTTTTGTACTGTCTTGCTCAAGGACACTTTGTCAGGCAGAGGTGTTGGTCTCTGTAGTGCACCACAGTGTACACACACACACACACACACACACTTAAATCGTTCACACATCAAAGGAAAGTGTTTCCTCGTCTCTTCCTTCCCTCCACGTCCTGCACTCTTTCCCTACTTTCATTTGGCTTCGCTTCAGTGTGGCCACCTCTCTTTCTCTCTCTTTCTCTCTGTTTCTCTCCCTCCATCCTTCATGCAACTCTCCCTCTCTTTTGATATTTGTACGCTCTTCCTTCCCTCCTTCCTCCCTCCATTCCTTGCGTTGCCGTCTCATCCCTTTCATATGTAGTGCGCTGGTGATGTAGAGAGCTGCGATAGTTATTTGGTGGAGAAGGAGAGCGACGAAGAGAGGGGGGGGGAAGGGAGGAGAGATGAAAAAGGGAGAGCGAGGGAGAAAGAGGGAGAGAGAGAGAGAGAGAGACAGAGGGGGGAGTCAGATGGAGAGGGAGACGGCAGAAAAGGTCAACAGTTTTTCATCACCAGGAGAAGATAAAAGGAGTCGACTCTACCTGTCGGCTGAGAATGAGAAAACACACACACACACACACACACGCACACACACACACACACACACACACACACACACACACGCGGGTTGTTTTCTTTAAACATTACTCAAAACTACACCGTTTATCACAGCCAGAAGCCGTAAAAACACTCATAATCGTCAGATTTTCATCTTTTCGTCGGTCCTTGAACACATCATACACGATGAACGCTTCCTTCAGAAAAAGCAGCCGAAACGAAGCTTTAAATTGTGATATTTCATTAAATCATTTTATTCTACATGTTCTCATTTAAAGTCTCGCCCTGAATAAACCGTTTGCTTTAATCAGATTCTGTTAAAAACATTAAATTCTGAGCTCCTCAGAGCAACTATGAAGACATGACTGATTCATCTGAGACCAACAGTCAGGAGACAACAAATCAGAGAACCTTGGACTGAACTTCTGCTGAACGCAGAGCGGAGAGGAGAGGCTGTAAAACTGTGAAACGCTCAATATACATATAGAACGTAGAGGCTACAATTTATTTACAACAATGTCCTGCTGTGTTTGTTTTTTGATGTTCTCAGCTGATCCACTTTAAAATGAGAATATTTAAAGAAACTTTAAACTTGCACAGCATAATGACATCATGCTAAAGGCTAAAGCTACGTGATGTTTAATGTCATTATACTCTGTGTGTAGTTTAAGACATTTACACTTTAGATACGAGGCATTTTAAAATAAGTAGCTGTATTTTCAACATTTATATATTTAAATATCCATTTATAAGAATTTATAAATGCTAATTGTGTAATTTAACTCATGCATATTAATCTATAAATGATAATGACGGCTCAACATTTACAAGTGTTTGCATTTCTCAGAGGAAACGATCATTTATTTAATAATTAAATTTGAATAAATGATTGAGATGTTCCTTCTGTTTTCATATTTTATTAGTTAAATGTTCTATCTTAATGACTTTGGATGAGTAGATTTAAATATTTAGATTTATTTTAATAATTTAATAAAATACACAACAGAAAGATAAACAAACCGACGAGAGAGAAGAAAAGAACAAATGAGAAACTGAAGCACGTCAACAACAAAAACAGATTTGTTCTCGTCTTCGTCCAACTGAGAGGCGACCAAAAAAAAAAAAAAACTTCCCACAATCCTCTGCGTTCGGCCAAGGGTTGGTTGCCAGGGCGACGCGGAACCTCTCAGCATCAGACGGTCGAGGAATTAATGCAGAAGAAGAACTCTGTTCTCTTAAATTTAAAATGTTCCTCTCTCTCTCTCTCTCTCTCTCTCTCTCTCTCTCTCTCTCTCTCTCTCTCTCTCTCTCTCCTTTGATCTCACTTGCTCTTCAGTGTCTCCCCCTCTGTTCTCCCTCATGATTTGAAATCTCCCTCACTCCATCACTTCCTCTCCATGAGTCTCCCCTCTTTGACCCCCCCCCCCCTTAGCACCTACACATTATCTGAACTGTGCAACATGTTCTCTCTCTCTCTCTCACACACACACACACACACACACACACACACACACACACACACACACACACACACACACACACACACTTACACATGCTGCAGTGAGGCAGACAAACACACGCTCTGTCTCTGAATCCTATTTCACAGTGTGTCTATAAAACCAGCTGTTTAATTTCCCTCCTCTCAGCAGAATGTGGAACGGAGCGTAACAATGAATGGATGCTCTTTATCACGCGCCGCACACACACACGCACACACACACACACACACACACACACACACACACACACACACACACACACACCAATGGAAAAACAACAACACCCCACACAGACGCACATTTACAGACGAGTGAATGCGTGAATGTGTCCGGAGGAGACGGATTGACGCTCGTCCTCACGCACCTGTTTCTCGCCGCTGGGCCTCCTGTGCGACAGCAGCAGCTCCACGGCGCCCACCACCTCCTTCCTGATGGCGTACAGCAGGGCGTCGCCGGTGTGGATGCCGTGGTCCAGCAGGAGCTCCATGATCTCCAGGTTCTCGTTCTCGATGGCGATGAGGAGCGCGCTGCGGCCCAGCGGGTCCAGACAGTTCACGTCCATGTTGTAGTAGACCTCCGCCTCGCGGAGGGCGTGTTTGACCCCCGCATAGTCACCTGAGGAGGAGGGAGGGAGCAGACGGGTGGTGGTTCAGTCTCCACAGACTTGTTTTATACCTTCTACAACGTGTTCCAATAGCAACAACTAGTAAAATACTTCAAACTAAAGTCCTGCAGTCATCATCTTGGCAACACTTTGTATTAAGGTCCTTGTAATAAGCATTAATTAATAGTTAAATATGCCCTTTAGCTTCTCATGGGATGTTTATTAACATTATTATCTGTGAATAAGAAAGTGTTAATAGTAGACTCATACATACGTTTAATGTTAGGTTATAAGACAGTCACAACTGTTTATAATAGCATTGCAAACTAATGTATTGAGTTTCATTAACTTACCTTTTATATCATTGTTAAATGTTGCTTTATTACAAATAATACATACTTAATTAAGTATTTATAAGCAGTAAACTATAACAGTTATTATTGTATTGTACATTAATGAGCACTACATGTTTTCAAGGTTGATAAAATGTGAATAAATAACTCTTAAAAAGTTTGAAATATCAAGAGACAGTTGTGATGATGTTCAACACTGCTGCAGTGAGGACACCTGTGAACCGTTGGCTGCTGACCGGCTGACCGGCTGCTGTTCATGATATCGCACGGTGTCGACTCAGCACCATTTGGGAGGCGAGTGGATCGGCGGAACGAAGGTGTAGAGGGAACCGTTATGTCGCTAACGGAGATAAATACGTACCTTTCTCCACAGCGGTGAGGTAGGCCCTCTCCTCTGCAGACAGCTCCACCTCCGCCCGCACGATCTGAAGCGGGATGCGGTCGCGGTACGGCGAGTACGTCGCCTAAACAAACACAAACAATGACAACATTAGAAACTTTTAAAACAGAGAGAATCTGATCTGTAGAAATCCCAAAAATCCTCTAGTTAAATTATTTCTGGGGGACTCTTCTAAACAATTATAAAGCCATAAAAAAGGTATTTTTATGGCTCATTTTAATGCATTTCCAGACCAGAAATCTGAACATTGGATGAAGCCAAAATTCTTGTTTCATGTTGTTGACATATTAAAGTCAAAGGTTTTTATTGAGGTGATTTTAGATATCACTCCATAAA
Organism: Cebidichthys violaceus; assembly: GCF_023349555.1. Lineage (NCBI taxonomy): Eukaryota > Metazoa > Chordata > Actinopteri > Perciformes > Stichaeidae > Cebidichthys > Cebidichthys violaceus. Next base: position 34,776 of record NW_027176443.1, read on the forward strand.
TCAGAAAATAGTGTCAACAGCCATAAAAAAAAACAATCTTCTCCATGTTTTAGTAGTAAAATGTTGTAGAAATCAGGCTCTGAATGTTGTGTGGACAAACCCCTCAGTAGAAAGCTTCAGCACACAGAGAGGAATGAAGGTGTGAAGTTTGGTGGATGTCAGAACTACTGAAGTGGAGATTTCTGGATCAGAGTGTGAGAAAAACTCCATTGATAGAAAAGGTCCTTTAAAGAGACGTTTAGTTAAAGTCCAGACATTTAGAAGAGTCTCCAGGTGAAGAGGGTCACAACATGAACTAGTAGATATCACCATCAAACTTCACCACTTTTTGTATTACAATTTTTTCTAAAAGTTATGTTTAAATTTGTAAATGAGACATTATCTAATGTGAACTTTAGGTAAATTTAGGAGAAATTTAAAGATGAAAATAGACAAAGTAGTAAAATAAAAACCTAAATGTGTGTTTTGGATGTTTTCTTTCCACTAGTCTGAAAGAAAACATGTTATGGACTATTATATATACCAACAGGTATGTGATGTTTTAGATTAAATGCTCAATTGGTTCAGATTAGTTGGGAAAGTGGAGAAAAAAACTCACGATTTAGACATACATTTTCTTCCAACTTCATATTGAACAGATGGATTTGAATCCGTATCTCTGTGTTGTTTGTGTCAATGACTGTGATCAGAGAGAGAATTGTTTTCAAGCCACAGATTGCCGTCTCCAGTGCCATGTGGCCGAAACTCTAAATATTTGAACAAAACTGTTTGTTTTAGGGCTTAAACAGGCTTATAAGTCAAATATCATCAGCTGTTTGTTTTTTTGCAAAGTTAAATTCTTTGTCATATCACATATTTTCATGCTGTGGTGGATACTTTACTTCATAAGTGTCATTGTCATCCATCATAGTGTTACAACGGGACGAGACACATACGGGACGAGTTGTTGAAAATATGAATTTGGTGTTGAAGTAACGATTAAGTCACAGTGAATAACACCAGAGGTGAAACGTGATACACTCATGGATGATTTAATTCAATTTTACTCCACACTGTGAAAGCAGAAAGACGATGGAAAGACTTTTTGTCCAATATGTGTGTGTTTTTTCTGCACACCTATCTTTGTGGGGACCATTACATCTTTTACTGCTAAGTGAGGACATCTGGTCCTTACATTGTCAAAGGGCTGTTAAAGCGTCAACACTTGGTTTTAAGGTTTTGAATCTGCCTGAAGGGACGCAATGGAGTGTGACTGTGTCTGTGCTTGACTCACCTTCTTGTAGTACAACTGTGTCATGGGATTCATCGGGCCGGTCTGGAACAAAGACAGGAAGAAGTGAGAGTTACTAAGGAACACCAGGGCGAGGAATATCAACAGTCGTGCAATAAGTAGAAGTGAATGAAGAAAGAACTAATGAATATGAAAGAGGGATATTATTCACTTAAACATCTTACAAAGTAGAAGGCAACGCAAAACAGTTTGCATCAAAGCTGGTACTCCTTCTCAGAGTCATATTAGTCAAATCTGAACAAACCACGATAAACATATTTTACAGTTTCTGAGGATATAATTATCCCATTATGTCCATATCAGATAAATTACTTAAATCCACTTAAAAATCACAGAAAACAGGCATTCCTTATAACCCAGAACTTGCCTGGGAATCAGGTTTTTCAGTTTACTTCAGTATCAAAGTAACCCAGTGATAGTTGATTGTACATACATGGTCACGTTGCAAACTGGAGCAGCTAAACGCTTATTCTGCACAGTATATAATATATACAGACTTAAAATATGGAACTCAAATTGTAGCCCACACCTAACTGACTCCATGGCAACATCATAGTGGATGGGGGACTTAATTTGAAATACTATAAAAGTATTCACAATTTCAGAAACTAATTATTTTAAGTATTTAAAGCTTAAATTCACCCAAATTATAATAATACATACTCAATAACCATTTGATTTCTGCCGGCATCCTAACACAATGGAAGAGAGTGAAATTTCACTTAAAGTATTAGAAAATTACATTTAAAAAACCTTGTAAGAAAAAGAACCCTGTAAGTCAGGACGTCAGGACCGTTTTCATTGTTCCCTTTGTAAACTGTTGACACTGTGTTCTGTGGATTACGCAGAGTAACTCGTACTTGTGTTTCTGGAGTGCACAAACAAACAAACTCCAGCTGGTAGAATCCCAGCAGCAGATATCCCAAATCCAGCGAATGAAAGCTCAAAGTGTCCGCCTGGCATCGAACAGTCAACTAGAAAGTGAGCCGTCAACTTCTTTTAATCTTTGTCTCAGCATGATTACAGAAAACAAACAACAACAAAGCATGTTCACGATGCGATGTGTGTTGAATCTTAAAATAACTATTCCAGACAACTTAAAGTAAGTTAAAGACCTACAACTGAATATTATATTTGGCTACAGATTGGTGAAAACACCCCTGCCTCATTTAATTCTTTTTGACATTTTTAGACTTTGCAGAGAACCAGCAGACAGCAGAGATGAAACCGTCCAACCTGAGACTCAACTGACACACTGAGAGACAGTGATGGACGTGCCGGCAGTTGAAGCGGTGCAGATTAGTGCCTCGACATACGTTTAGCTCAATAACCAGCATGCAGACCATTAATAAGCCTCGTCCCACCGCATTAGCGGCTCCAGTCTTCTTAATACATGTAATCCCCATGAACCACTGCCTCCCGGAGAACCTTTAGAAGCTCTGCTTGTTTGCACATTGCTGTTTATTTGTGCAGGTTTGCCCCACGTTGACTTATTGCACTGTAATTGCCCCACATTTGTTTTCCTTGGGAGCGAGCGTTGTTCGACAGTTGATGCATTTTGATTGCTTCACATTTTCCTACGCAGTGTGGGATTAATTTCCAAAGCAGTGGGGGGAGCTGTCAGAATGAATCCAGAGGAAAAAAATATATATATAATACGTGTGTGTGTGTCGGTGAGAAAGAGCTAATTACTGCAGCTGTTGGTTTGAATACGGAATACTTAAAAACACTTTGCACCGAGGCTACCAACGCCTTCTTCACAAAGCTAAAAAAGTAAATAAAGCAGACGTAAACTAAAACAAACCCCACTCTACTGAAGCCTGATGACTCACATATTAAAGATGAAATTGTCACAACAATATTTGCATCGATAGAAAAGTTCCCGAGGGTTTGAACACATTGTCTTGCTCCTTGCTGACGATGACAAACGTGTCGCACAAAGTCACTTAGTATTGTAGCTGCGATACAAATCTGCATTTCATATGTTGAAGTCAGTGACCTGCCGAGGCTGAAATAAGCAGCGCCTCCACGAACATCGGACAAAAACGATTAGACAAATTATTCCTGAGACATAACCTTCAGCCAACGCCACATTTAATAACGTCGTTTTGTTCTAAAGTGGTTAAACTAATGACGAGAGGAGCTGCATCAGGACCGGTCCACCTCAGCACACGACTATGAAACCTGTAAAACCTAGAATCCAAACGTGTCCGTGGATCTAAATGGCTCTGAGTCGTCTGGCAGGAATGTATTCACACCACGACTTTCCCCGCTGCTCTTTTGCAGTCAAAGGGCCTCTAATGAAGCGGAAAAGAAAAATGAATCCTCAGCGCTGACTCACTGCCCCCAGCTCGAGTGTTGTTGGTATTTAAAAGCAAAGTCCTAGTCGAGAACCCTAACCCTTTAAAAACACTCAAAAAGGCCACAAACACACTGCGGCTGAACACACTTGTGGCTCCTCATCCTGTGAAGTTCAAAGAAGGCCAGATAGACGCGGCTCCCGAGTCCAGAATCCAGAGTCTGCTGCGTAACAGAAATCCGGTTATCGGTGCTGGCAGCGGAGACGCCGCCGTGGTCGACATCGCCGTCGCCTCCGAGTGTTTGTGTTTGCGAGGAGAGAAAGAAAGACGTCTCGGCTGTCAGCGGACCTCTTTTATCAACAGCTGACAGATAAACGAAAGCCTCCAGTCACCAGCTCTGTCAAGTGGCCTGAAAGCACAGACTCACCCGGCAGCTACCATGCTGCTTTTTTGAAGTGTAAATGAAACGGGGGGGGGGGGGGGGGGTATTTAAAGTCGCGGTGGGACTGACGGTCATGTTTCTCTCCATGTGATGCTTCCATTCATTGCAGCACTAACAAGGCTGATTGAACTCTATTAGCCGCAGAGGAAGAGGAGGCGGGGAGGAAACGCCGCGACCTCAGCGTCTTGTACGTGTCTGACCTTCTTGTAACGAGCGGCAGTTTGCCATTTTTTATTCGGCACATTTATACTTGCACTGAATGAATTCACATGCAGGGTGACCTGCGGTGACCGGGAGTGGCTGGGGACTGAGCTGAGCTGAGCTGAGCTGAGCTGAGCTGGGTTTAACTGAGCCAGACAAGATTGGACTGAACAATTAGTGTGTTATCTAATCTAAGAAAGTAGGACCAGAGAGGTTGTTTTATTTATTTTTGAAAGTGCTCCATAAATACATTTGGATTGGAGGACAAAGAGAAGACATGATGCCAAAAGACTTCACGTATTCTGGAAGATTTAAAATGTCAGAATTAAAACAGTGACTGCAATATACATCCTCACTTTGTTTGTGTGTTGTGATTTGATCATAATGTGGCATTTCAAATCAATTTATTCAGTTATTCAAGGCAGAAAAAAAAGCAGAATATTTGTTCTTTTAGCATAAATGGTTTTAATTCGATGAACACAGAAAGGAAGCTCATAGAACTATGTTTACTGTGTTTCACTTTGATTTGTTTCTCTTTGGGCAGTCTACTGTATATCACCCATTGACCTAAATGAGTGAGATCAGAGACGACGCACTCCTGAGAAACAAGAGCATCACAGTCAGCAGCTGTTTAACCAGCAAAAGGAAAAACATACTGTATGTATTAAATACAGATATGCTCCTTTGCCACGTGATCTTTATTCAAGCGCGCTCCTCATTGGTCTCGTGGGCTATTTAGACATCTTATCGTAAGACGCTGCAGCTGAACGGAGCAGTCGATAACGTTTCCATGCGTCTCTGAATCGACGTTCAGCTCCAGGAGGTCACAGCCTGCTGGTCCGGGAATCCAGATCTCACCAGAACTCTTCCGTTTAACCACCCAGGACAGAGTCCCTGCTGAGAGGACTCCTGAAGTGAACCAGATGCAGACTCTAAAAAGAAAAAGCTGATTGAGTTTCTTTTAAAGAACGCAGTGAGAAGCTGAGTGTGCTGCAGATAAAACACCACCGTGATGTAGAGCTTCCTGTTACCTAAATTAAAAGCAAGCGGTGCTCTTTGCTCGGGCCGACCTCGGGGATGATGACTTTCGGCTTATTCACTTAACAGTAAACGCATCCCGCCGCTGGACAAACGGGACCGGGATCGGCCCGACGCCTGCAGGTTTGACGCCTGACTCGTGTGGATGAGATTAAATTACGTGCGGGAGGTTAATCCCGCAGTGTGCCGGGTAGCTCGGAATGCAGATGCGTCTGAGATCTGCACGGCGAGGGAGAATTTATGCTGACGGCTTCACAACGCTCCACTGACTGCGTTCTGTACGGCAATGCAGATAAACTCGCCTCCTATCTCGCTCCCTCTTTCCTTTCTTCAGGATCGCCCCCCCCGCTGTTCCTCTCCAGCCTGAACCCCCCGTCTCCTGATCTCCCCTCATCTCTCCGTTACACCTGCAGTTTGTGTGTGCAGCTATTTGTTTCCCCTTATCTTATCTTCCCTCTTCACAAATCCCTCATCCTGCACTTCTCTGCAGCTTTCACATCTCCTGCTCTATTTTCTGTCTCTTGTTTCCACCCGTGAGAAGAAAGAAGAAAACAACCACTTCCGTCTCGAAGTGGCTTCTTTTTATAATTCTCATCTCCCCTCTCTTTCCGTCTCATTGCCTCCTCCTCCTCCTCGGCTGCAGTGGAAACAATTCCCTCCTTCTCCCGGCTCCTGCATCTTTTAAACACTGGTGTTTGTTTACAGTCACCAGCGAGCCGAGTCGACCTCCTTTTCTGCTTCAAATCCGCATCATTACTAAACATAATAAATGGATGTGGAGAGGGGCTTTCACCACAAAACACACTGGTGTTCCATCATGTGATGAGTCATCAAGTGCTCATGCAGCACACATGTTGAGTTACAGTATGAATTGATGATGATATGCCGACTATCGCTGCTTTGTTGGGAGTCAGAGCTTGGAGACGGGGAGCTTGGAGACAGGGCAGTGACGAATGCTGACGCGGCGCGCCGTCAGTCTGTAAGCGATGCTGCTCGCCGCCGGCAGCGCGTCACACAAACAGGTCCGCCGCTCGCTGTGAACTCCAAAGAGCGGCCCGCTGCCACCCGCCAGCCATTGTTATCTGTGAACGGAGCCTCCGGAGAGGCAGAGAAACGGTCCGCTTTCTGCCCGACGACCTGCGGACAGCTTTAATGGGATTTTAGCAAGGTACCCAGGATCCTACACTGTCCTGGAAATGAACTTCATTGAGCAACAGTATGGCGGCAATGGAAGAAAATAACTGTCAATGACAGCAATCCCTCAATCTTCACAGCTGGAACATACTTACAGTACTTACAGTATTACAACATGTGTGTACTGACAAAGACTTTGAGTATAATGCATAATTTAAAAAGTCCTGTTTTCACCTCCAAGGCCTGAGGCACCGTCTGCACTGATACACATAATAAGGAAAATGGATATTTTCCTTTATGCTTTGGCCTACATGTGAGCAGAGCTTTAGGTTACTAAAACAGAGATTTTAGAAAACACCTTCTAAACTGCAGATTATTTAAGACTTACTTTATATTGTAGTTTAAATGGATGGATTACTGAAAGGGCCTTTTGAAAAAAGACCTAAAAGAGACACAAAACCACTGCAAAGAGACACAAAACCACTGCAAAGAGACACAAAACTACTACAAAGAGATGCAAAACTACGACAAAGAGATGCAAAACTACTACAAAGAGATGCAAAACTACAAAGGAGTGATACAAAACTACTACAAAGAGATGCAAAACTATGACAAAGAGACACAAAACAACTACAAAGAGATGCAAAACTACAAAGGAGTGACACAAAACCTCTTCAAAGAGACGTAAAGCCAAAAGATGACCAAAAAGATACACAAAGTGACCATTAAAGTGATGCAAAACAACCACAACAATGTCCCTTAGAATCTGTGGCTCTTATCCTAATGTCAGACATTGGGGGCCCTCAGTCAAAGGGCCCAATGTCTCATAATCCGTCGATGCTGTTAGACATGTAAAAGTGAAACAACGACATCATCTCCTCACATTATGCCTATTGTTGCCATACGTAGTGAAACAGTCAACAACGGTCGACTACAGACGTGACAGCAGCAACTCGTCATCGTCCACATCGGAGCAACATTTCTGCTTCTCCACAAAGCACCTCGGGCCAGAATGATCAATGATGATTCACTATTTTTTGATTTGTTGTTAACAAACCGTATTCTTCTCTGGTATTTCACGTATCGCTGACTTTGCCTTTGTCTCCACCCGGCGAGCGTTTAGAGTCCTTTTTAAGATATCATTTTTCAAAATAATTGTTAAATAAATGGCATTCATCTATAACAAGGTCGACTGCTCTCCTAAAGATGATTCTCCGGCTGTGATTGTGACACACGATCCGAGCTCGGATCCATTTGAATCCAGCCGAGTGTTTGATAGGCGAGGCAGTAAAATGAAGTAAACAAGCGAAGTGTTGGATTGAAGTATTAATGTCAGTTTGAAGAACTCTCTCTCTGTTTGTATTATCATTTACAAACTATTACATTCAGCAGCAGAAGGCCTTCAATCATCTGCTGTTGATGTACGACATGTGAAGCTTTAAACGTCTCGTTCATTTTGTTTCCAAATACAGTTCTAGACATACAAAAGTAACCAAACTGAGCCCTGATTGGTTGGTTGACGGCAGCAGCTCCAGCAGTGCTGTTGGTTAAAATGTCACGTTGTTATTTGGACGAGCCAATTAGAAACCAAATGGCGCCTCGTGCAGCTGCAGGTGGAGAAAACACGCTGCTGCAGGAGGAGGTTGTGCGACACTCGTTCCAGACTTTGATGGACTTGTCCCCGAGCGACTCGACGAACCCTCCTGCTGCTCTGACTTCCTGCCAAAGTCCCCTCAGATCCTCCGACTCTGTTCTTTAAGCCCGACCTAAATCTAGGACTCACAGCGACGAATCTCATCGTCACAGCCAGAAACACAAGATGTCTTTCTTTTCTTGTTCCTGTTTTGTTCTTTAGCTTTTGATTCACTTTATTTTCTACATTTAAACAATTTTTATGGCATTTGATTGACTAGAAAAGACTGGATTTGGTACAAAATCTATCTTTTTTTAACACTATGTTTGTACATGACTGTTGGATTCATAGTTGCAGAATTTAATGTTGTTTTTACAGAATCTGGTTGAAGCAAAATATGTATTTTGTCTTGAATTTTAAATGATACATGTAAAATATTTCGATTTTGATGAAACGTCACTTTTTTTAAACTCAGATTTGGTTGCTTTTCCTGACAGAAGCGTCACACGTGATGTGTTCAAGGACCGTGAGAAAGTAAACAATCCGGTGTTAATGTCGTGAATCACACTTTTACAGCTCCTGACTATGATAAATGGTGTAATGTTGGCGTTACAAAGTACATAACTTGTGTTGTTAAAGTACTTAGAAATGCAGCTTGTGTATCAGCAGCAGACGGTATATATAAATATATATATATATATATATATATATATACAGTATATATATATAAATATATAAACATCTGAGGGCCAAACAGCAGCAGAAAACAGAGGAATAAGCAGAAAGTGTCCCTTCGTCTTCAGCCACTCAGCAATAAAGCTGCAGGTCTAATGAGACAAAGTGCTGCGAGCAGAACTTAAGAGCCAAGTGTTTACTGCCTCTTATTATATGTGGGTGGTTCTCTCTCTCTCTTCCTCTTTTAACATGTCCTCCTCTCAACTCTACCCATCTTTCTTCTAATGTTCCTTTCTTCTCAACTTTCTGACCACTTTGACCTCTTTCTCTCTCTCTCTGCGTTCGGTCTGAACACACTTCGTCTCTTCACGTCCACGTCTTCTGCGATAATGAATCTGGAACGTAGTCATAAATGCACACGAGACTCTCTGGACAGATGTTTTCCCCTGAGCAGAGGTGCAACAAGTCCACAACCGAACACATAGTTCACAACGATCCTTCAGAGCGACGCCGCAACGTCCTATCGTCTTGAAAAGATGAAACTCGTACAAGTCGTCTCTCAACTCCATCTCTTAAATCTCTCGACCGAAGATCTTAATCCGACTGTAGACAACCAGCAGCGCACTGAGGAGGAAGTCCTGGACCCAGACCTCCGTCGGCTGGACCTGGAACCTCTTGAAGTCCGTTTAGCTCAGCTGCCGGTAAATGTTTCAGATAACAAATCGGTGGACGAAGGACTGAAGTGAAAGTCTTCTTTCTCTGGGTGTGTCAGTCTCTCCGTCTTCCTCTCCTCGGCCCCCCGGGAACATCAGCTATCAGCCACCCCATCTTTATCCCATCTTTCCCCCTAAACATCTCTCTCTCTCTCTTCCTCGGCCTCCGCTACACTTCCATCCATCCCTCCATCCCTCCATCCATCCCCGCGATGTTGCTTCAGCCATTCATCTCTCCCTTTTTACCTCCACTCCATCACTCCGAGTGCCCTCTGGTAGTTTTTCTGCAGCTGTCTCGCTCCATCGCTCCTGCACTCCATCAACCTTCACCTCCCTCCGTCTTTTACTCTCTCTCTCTCTCTCTCTCTCTCTCTCTCTCTCTCTCTGAAGTCTGATACGTTCCCCAGTTACAGTTGCTAAATCCATCTGTCTCACTTTTTTCTCTCTACCTCATTTATTGGTGTTTTCTCTTTATCTCCATCCTTATCTTGCATTCTTCTCACCACCTCAACCGTCTTCCTCTCTTCCTCTCTTCCTCCCCCTCTCTTCTTCCTTACCTCCACCTTGCCCTTTTCTTCCCTTCCGTAAAGAGATGCGTTTACATAAAAGAGAGAGAGAGACACAATCGAAGCAAACTATACCGAATTATCTTCCCATCAGGGGATCGCAAAGAACTTTTATGAAATCTTCATCTCTCCATAAAGTTACTAAATGTGGTTAAATCCTGTTTATTGAGTATTGACGCGCTCCAAAGGGGAAATCACAGTTAACTACATGGCTAACTGGCGTACAAAAAGAACTGAGACCCTTGAATGGAGTGCAAAAACACCTTTGAGGCATCAACGACAAATACGAAGAGAGCTGAACTCCAGTAAGCTGAAATCAAAGATCTCTCATATGGAGTCGTGGTGTCTTTAGCGAGTCAAGAGAAAAGATGGCCGCATGTCGGACCTGTTAACAGAACGGAGAGTTGATTTTTCATTCAACTTCAGAGGCGTCTAACCAGACGTCGGCACGTTACAGCTGGTGTCACAACAGTTGATTAAACAACTGTTAGTCGGACGAAACAAGCAACGAGAAAATGTCCTGCTGAGCTCTGGGAGACGATTCACTGAACAACACTGGAGAGAATTTGATAGCTGCAGCCGTAACGTTTTGAAAAAGCACTGAAGCATTTTGACAACAAGCTGACGGGGATGTGTGGCTGCACTACACTTTTGCCGCGCTGCAAGAATAATTCAATTTGCCGCTCATCTCATGAACATTTTATTGTGACTGTGGCAAAACGTCTCAGAGCTTCAGGGTCAGTGTGAAGGTCCCACGTATTGATCCTCAGGCAGGTCCTATCACCCAGCAGAGAGAGAGGATTCTCCTTTCTAACGGGAGGAAGTGGAATTTAAAAATGATGGCAGGTTAGAGGAGGACATGTCGGAGGAGAGGAGGATGCAAAGAGAGGGGGAGAAAGCTGGTGGAAAGAGAATGCCTGCTGGTTTCTGCTCTGGAAAATGGATTTATAAAGGTATGAGGAGGAGGAGAAGAAATGTAAAATGGAGGATGAATGAAAGAAGAAAAAAGGAGTAAAGAGGGAGGTGGAGAATCGGGATGGATAACCCTCCTCCGTTGTGTTCGAGGACTGTAGTGCCGCAGCTTTCATGAAAAACAGCCACAAAAAGAAAAAGGGCAAAGGGGGATCTTAATTGGAATCTTAATTAGTCCCCCAAAAAACAACCTCGACCCTGAGACGGAGCCTGAGCTCAACGCTCTGAAGGAGGATGGAGGAGGGATTTGGAGCGCAGCCGGCCGATGGAGGAGGTTTAAAGGTGTCGCTGCATCTCGAGCGGGGAGGTTTGGGGAAGGACTCAAACATGCAAACAGGAAATCAGATCGTTAGCGCTCCGCTGAGCGAGCGTGGGGCAGAAGACGCTCAGTGGAGCGTCCTTCAGAGGCAGAAGACACACGAGGTGTTGTGGCTCTCTGTGATGATGATGTTCAGTGTTTTTGGGAGGATTCTATTTAGGGCCACGCGCAGTAGAGTGAGGCGCCAACATCTGACTCAATAAGCGACCCGTGAACTGTGTATTTTCACTCGTTCACCATCCAAAACTCTTCTGCTGACTCATTAGAAACCAGCTTGTGATTCTTCAAAAGCAAACGTACTCCAGGAGGAAAGACGTTCACCTCAAACGTAATTCATTTCATCGTCTGAATGTCGTTTCTAGGAGACATTGACAATAAAACAGCTTGCTTAGCAGATATCATCTCGCTAATCTTGTCATCTAAACAAACGCAACGTCAGCGACATGAAGAGCTTATCGTTTCCATTATGTGCTCAATGTGGGAAGACGCAACGTTTGGTTGATTTGCAGGTCAAGACATCGAGGTGTCAAACCGGAGAAGACGTGATTGATAAATCTAAATGATTTAGATCTTTAGGTAACATGCAACCAAAGAGCAACAACAGCAATTTAACGAAGCCAAAGTTGAAGAAAATGTTGCTTTTCAACCTGCTTTTAATCTAGTAGTCAACCAATCAACAGCAAGACGCAAACAGGAGCATTGGTGCGAAACAGAAGGCAGGAAAAATGATAATCTTAAGGAGTTTTCCATGATTTGCATCAAAGGACAGAAGGTGTTGAACGCTGTAAACAGAGTAAAGCCCCTTGAGGCAAATGTGTGACTTTTGGGCTATTTTAATAAAACGGACTGAAGTGAAAGCAGCTGATGCAGGTTATATAAACACAACAGAGAAGGACATATGTGCGACGTCATTTACAAACTAACTTCTAAATTCACAACCTCAGCCCGGCTGGAGCCGCGGAAGAAGAAAAAACGAGGCGATTGAGAGAATTCTGGCAAAATGAACCTCCGTTGGCAGATGATGCAACCCTGTTGTTGCGTAACGCTCTAAATATAGAACCCAAAAAAGGCATTCGGCATTTGGGGGAGAGGAGACCGCCAGCTGAACTGAGAATATCTCAACCCCCGGTGCTACCTACAGTCCTGGGGGAGCCTCTGCCTTTGTCAACCCCCCCCCCCCCCCTCGCTTCCTCTTTGATCCATCCCTCCTTCCCTCCTTTGGTTTCCTTTCACCGTGACTTATTTCATCCTTTTCTCTCTTCTAATCCTTTTTTTTCGTTAATTCTTCTGCTTCCCATCCCTGTTTTTTTTTCCGTGCGCCATTTTCCTCCAGAAGCATTCGTCCTTCCCGTCATTCTCTCCGTCCATCCCATAATCCCTCTGGTGGCCCCTCCACCAATCCCTCCATCCAAACACTCCCTTTTTTCACTCTCCGTCTTCACATCCACCGTCATCACCTCCCTCCATCCGTCCTTCATCCCTTCCTCAATAACGTTTTATGATTCATCCCCTGAAATCCTCAGCTCATCCTCTTTTTGGCTCAGACGTTTCTATTCATCCATTCATCCCCCCTCTCCTCCTTTCAGCCTGTGTTTAATTAACGTCCCTCTGCTCTCCCTGCACCTCCGTTGTTCTCTCTCCTCCTCTTTTCCTCTTTTACACATTTAGCGGAGGGTCACAGCCCTCTCAGTGTTTTAATAAAACACCTCCGACTGAACAACAAACAGCCGGCGACAGAAGGCCGCCTCTGACACGCGACTCCGGCGACTCCTCGTCGTCCAATCCACTTTAAAACCTGACGCACTTGAAGAAACTTCTTGATGTGACATACTTTTATTAATTTGGCTGGAAAAAAGGGTTTGAAAAAAATCTTGGCAGGTGAACCTATTTTTCAGTTGGCACGAAGGACTGTGAATAAATTGTGGATGCTGATGGTGGAGCTCTTAAGAAGTACAAACAGGGACGTCTGTGTGTTCTAAGATGTTGTTGTTGTTATTATTATTAAGATCAATTTAACTGAAATCCATCCATGAGTCCCTGAGGGAAACGTCCCGTCAGCTTTCGCTCATAACAACCAGGACGACTGAGAGCACCAAAGAATACTAAACTTTACGATATATACAGTAACAGAGAATCACACGATGATATTTATGTAGAAATGAAACAAAATAAGTTAAGAGCTTCCACTCCTTCCTTCCTTCCTTCCTTCCTTCGCTCCTTCCTTCCTGCCTTTAATTTAGTCATACGTAATTATACAACGAGCTATAATTGAATTTGTTGCGCTACATCAGTCTTCTTAATTGGCCTGGCCTTCGTGTTTTTAGCCTGTGTGTGTGTGTGTGTGTGTGTGTGTGTGTGTGTGTGTGTGTGTGTGTGTGTGTGCGTGTGTGTGTGTGTGTGTGTGTGTGTGTGTGTGTGTGTAAGTGTGCCCTGATCTGCATCGTTGGACCTGACATTAAAGGAGGGAGACACACACACACACACTCTCTCTCACACAGACACACACACACACACACACACACACACACACACACAGGGAATTTTCCTAAACAGTGATAAATTAGCTATTATCACATCTACATGAGGCGGCAGGATGATTAGTTTCTGTGTGTGTTGGAAGAAGTGAGAACGCTTGGGATGCAGTGCCACCTTTAGATTCTCAGCACGTTTAAGTGTGTGTGTGTGTGTGTGTGTGTGTGTGTGTGTGTGTGTGTGTGTGTGACAGAGAGAGAGAAAATTCACTGTAGAGATGCTGCTTTCTCTGCATTTACAAACTCTCTCTCTCTCTCACACACACACACACACACACACACACACACACAAGCGCGTGTCTCTTGCGGTGCTTAGTCATGACGCAGCGAGGCAGCGGTATCGCCATGGAAACACTGGTCGGAGCGGTCCAGTGAGGCAGCAGCTGTGGTTAAAGGAGCAATTAGAAGCATTTGTTTGGTTACGGTTTGCAAACGTAACGTTCAGAGTCGCTCTCATTTCACCGCTTGCCGCTTCGCTATATATTTTTTTTGTGTTTTTTTTTTTTTTTTTCGGCGTTGTGTCCGCCATTTTTGTAGCTTCCTCTTGGATGTATGCTTACTATGTGGCACTTGGTTGCTACTGTTTTATAGAGAATGGCGCCCAAAAACGTCAATAAGAAAAACACACTTATTTTTGTACGAGTCTAGAGGTTGTTGTTGGTGGAAAAGTTAGGAGGAAGGCTTTTATTGTTCCACATAAAGTTCAAGTAAAATTCAGTTATGAGTATTTACCTTCATTATCCGCCCTGCCGACTATTTCCTCTATTAATCGATTCATTGTTTAGCTTAGAATAAGACTAAATGTCCCAAAGTGAATGTCTTTATATTGAGTGTTCAGTGCAGCAAACATATTCAGCGACTCATCAACACTGAATTCTATCAATAATTCAAAGCAAACACAGGAGTACGAACGTTAATAACAGATCAATATAGATGTGAAGGACTAAAAGAACACAGCATTAATCATTTGTTTTGTCAAACGTCCTGTTTTCAATCTCCAGTCTGCAAATAATCACCGCCCTCTCCAGAAAAATGACAAACACCAGAAGGTAAAGTAGGTTAAAGTCCTCACAGAGCAGATCATTCAGCACCACGGACAGCTCCTTTCCTCTCAATCATGTTTTCATTTGCAAGAAAAATACAACTTGTAAAAACACTTTTGCGTATTTTAAGTCGGGGACAGTTTGCTCGTCGATTGAAGGTTGGATCAGCAAAACACCCCAAGCCTTCACAGAGGAGTCATTTCAACCAGGCAGCAACCTCCAGTTCTTAAAAGTGAAGTCAAAGCTTCACGTGTTAAAGCTGCATTCTCTCTAGTGTCCACCAGGGGGCGACTCCTCTGGTTGTATAGAAGTCTAGTCTAAAATGACTCTACTTCTCTCTTGATTTATTCCCTCAGTAAACATTGTAAACATGAGTTTATGGTCTCAATCTCTAGTTTACAGTCTTCTTCAATACAGCATGATGTTCATTTAGTACATTATGCTCCATTTAGAGTCAAACAGACCATAAAGCAGGGGATGATTTAGGGGCGGGGCTACACAGTGATTGACAGGTCTCTACCAGAGACGTATACGGCGTCTCTTCGTCACTCCTCAGTCCAGATGTGGTATCGGTTGCGGAAAAAGACAACAAGGCAACAGCTGTAATCCAAGATGGTGACGGCGAAGTCGCCAAAATCGAGTCTCCAAAACATCAGACCACAAACCAACGAGTGACATCACAATGACTACGTCCACTTCTTATATACAGTCTGAACTCAACTACACAACATGACGTGGACAGATGTGCAAAATAAGTGTGTTAATAAATAAAAAGGAATAAATCAAACATGTAGCTGTCCATGGTGCTGAACTGAAGTCCAGCTCTAACGATCTCTGACAAAAAGTTTCGTTTTTCTACAAATCTGAAGCAGAAGATCAGTTATTGTGTTTGTTTAGTTTGGTGAATGAGATCAGTGTGAGCAACAAGGTCACACATGTCAGTCACCTTGTTTACCCAGCGATGCTATGACTACTGTGAAAACACACACATACACACACACACACACACACACACACACACACACACACACACACACACACATTATTGAGCCTGAGGCCTGTTTTGATGGATGCTTGCCTACGTGTTTGTGTGTGTGTGTGTGTGTGTGTGTGTGTAGATGTCACAATAAAACCTGCAATTGTCATCCCTGTTGAGAAAGCGTTTGTGAGTGTGTGTGTGTGTGTGTGTGTGTGTGTGTGTGTGTGTGTGTGTGTGTGTGTGTGTCTTTGGGAAGTACTTAGCTGCACCAGATCAAAGGGAGCAGTCTTGACGTCTGCCTGCTGTCTTCCTGACTAATTAACCCAACACACACACACACACACACACACACACACACACACACACACACACACACACACACACATTATGTTTCTGTTGCTCAGACAGCAGAAGAAAAACAGGCTTTGTAATTATGAACCATCAGCTTCAAACTCACTTCAGTTACACACAGTGTTAACCTGAGTGTGTGTGTGTGTGTGTGTGTGTGTGTGTGTGTGTGTGTGTGTGTGTGTGTGTGTGTGTGTGTGTTGTTGTGTGTTTACTATAGCTGAGATTAGTTTGACTGATATTATAATATAATAATATAATTTGTGATATTAGAGTTATTCTCATTGAAAACATATTGAAATGATTCTGGTGTGAAGGTCAGAAACACATTTCATCTAAAATGGTATTTTGATAACAGCAGAAGGACTTTGATTACATTTTGATTAACAGTTGCGCCACAATGTTTACTTATTATACATAAGAAGTGATGGACTGAGGAATTAGGGTCAGAGAAAGAGAAGAAGAAAGACAGAGAAGAAGAAGAAGAAGAAGAAGAAGAAGAAGAAGAAGAAGAAGAAGAAGAAGGAGGAAATGGACATTTTGGAAGCTGCCGCTCCAGAGCTTCTACACTGAGATGTTTAAGGTGTTGGTCTGCAGCCGGTCGTCTCTCATCACCCTCACAGAGATCCATAACATGAATAACGATCATCTGCATCGTGACCGTGTGACCAGAGTGAGAGCGGCGTTTGTCGTTGGTGCCTCGATGCGCGTCGGCTTAAGTAACTTTTAATGAAGTGGGTTTGGAAATGAACTTCTGTCTGTCGTACCGAAGCGAAGCGTCTCGGCCCGTCCTGTCCATTAAGGAGCTAATCGCTCTGTGGAACTCATTACGGACTCCGCTGGCTGGCAAACAACGGAAACACAGACTCCAACACCAAGAGAGAGAGAGTCCTCGAGGAAGACGAGGGACAGGAAGACAGATGTCCTGAGTCAGCTGTCCCTTCACAGTCTGTCTAAAGAGCCGTCAGCCCGCGGTTGTCAAAATGTCAAAAGTAAGATTGCCCTGCTGAGACAGAAAAGCATCAAGAAGTGAGGGAGAGAAGGAAAGACATCGACGATAAATGACGTCAAACTGTATTTAAAAAGCAGGTTAATGCGAGACGAACTAATGACGTCCAAGGATGGAGTCTTTGAAGACAAACGAGCTCTGGATGTAAATGAGACGCCGCAGACGGGGACGAGGACGAGACAGAGAAGCAGACAGACGTGAACAGCAGCCCCTCAATGAGAGCTGTGAATACGTCAAGTCCTGCGTCTTCACGGCGGAGGAGGGAAACCTCCACCCGAAGGAGAGACGGAGACTCGTTCATCTGTCCGCTGTTGATGAAGCGAGCGAGATGAAAGCAGACGGCT
Organism: Cebidichthys violaceus; assembly: GCF_023349555.1. Taxonomy (NCBI): domain Eukaryota; kingdom Metazoa; phylum Chordata; class Actinopteri; order Perciformes; family Stichaeidae; genus Cebidichthys; species Cebidichthys violaceus. The sequence continues at coordinate 52,314 of NW_027176443.1, forward strand.
GAAGTAAACCGACCGTCAAAGTAAAGTGTGATGAACAGGAAGAGGAGAAAAGGGAGATCCGGCGTGACGGACGTCACCGTGTTCTTTGATGCAGAGACAGACAGACAGACAGACAGACAGACAGACAGACAGACAGTGTTGTCACGATCACGGAGCTCTGAAGCCACATGAGACAGAGATGGAGGGAAACACTGAACCCAATTAGTGTTTAGAGAATAGAGAATGCAAAGTATTCCTTTTTAAAATCTTCAGCCATGAAGATGAAGCTTAAAGTCTTTTTCACCAAAAACAAGATGTTGTGCCGAACATACTGAATAGTTTCGTGGACGTCATGCTGTATTGAAGAAGACTGTAAACTAGAGATTGAGACCATAAACTCATGTTTACAATGTTTACTGAGGGAATAAATCAAGAGAGAAGTAGAGTCATTTTAGACTAGACTTCTATACAACCAGAGGACTTTCTTGATTCAATGAGAAGAGACGCTGATGAAAGCTCTGATGTTCCACATCTAATCAAACACACGGATGTTGGAAAAAGTCGGATTTCCTGCATGAAAGGAACGCTCGGATACACTGAGAGCTTTTTATGATTAATATGTCGAATGTATCCGACCGTCTACGTCCTGTTCAACAGCGAGTGAAGCCTACAGGCCACACATCTACACACTCATTACCAGACTGTAGGGAAGTAAACAGTTCTACAAAACCACCCTTTAACTAAAAGATAAGGAACTTCAACTGAATTAAAGAGCAGAAAGAACTGTGTTTAAAACAGAAACCGATCAAAGAACAACTGAAGAAGAAGAAGAAGAAGAAGAAGAAGAAGAAGAAGAAGAAGAAGAAGAAGAAGAAGTGGGTGAGAAGCTCTCAGGTTTGATTCTGGTCTCTGTAACACACATGCTGCTTCATTACGAGCTGCTTGATGCGCGGCGTGAGACGCGACGACGGCGCTTCTGTCCCCGAGGCGCTTCGGTTGTCACGGTTTCCTGCACGGTTGTCCTGACAATAAGCGTGGCGTGTCATACAGCGCAGGGCCCGACGGGGGACAGTCTGTCCGGGTACGACGAATCTCACACACACACACATACACACACACACACACACACACACACACACACACACACACGTCAGGGTACGCTCAGAGACACAAACAACACATGTTTTGAGTCACGGATCGGATAAAAACAAGGTGTAAATATAATTGTTAAAGATCACGTTTTTCTGTCTTTGAAGAAAACGTTAGATCGTGATTATTGACTATCATCCCATCGCTACAAAGCTGCTTCATTAATCATTTAAACTGTTATTTATGTCAGATAATGATCTATTTTTTTCTATAAGTTTAACTAAAATGACAAAGTTATTGTTTTGGCTGGACTAGATTGAAATATTCAATACAATCGGATGACATTTGACACAGGAATAAGACTGAATTAAAATAACAGCTGATGAAATTTTCACTAAAACTGGACTGAAACGTTTTGAGTTGTCGTCGACTAAAACTACAACTATGAAGGTTCAAAATGACTAAAATGTGACTTAAGCTTTGAAGTATTTTTGTCTAAACACTAACTGGTGAACAAGACTCCAGACAGAATTATTTTTTCACTAAAGTCCCAAAATTTTTTATTTTTTAACCGTTCTGAAGTCAGAATAAAGCGTCAAATATTCTACATGTTTCCCTTTTACTTTGGCTATTTGCATAAAAACACACCATTCAAATATTTAAGAGCTAAAACATTGACTTTTGATTCATAAGAAGACATTTCATTATCAGTTTTAATGATGTGTTATAAGTCATAATTCATCTCTAATGCAAAAACTACTGGATTCATTGACGCCAGAAAGATTACATTCAAACACATCTTGAGAATTTCATAATTTACTTTATCTCAATTAAGTGAATAGCGCGTAAAACGCATCATGCTAGCCGTTAGCTGTTAGCCGCTAGCTACGGTTTAGCCGTTAGCTACGGTGCTGCTAACGCTACTAGCTCTCCTGCTGATCAGTTCACGATGAATCTCCTACTAGAACACATTGATGCTGATTTACTAATCGAGTATCCGGGGTTCACGTTCCTGCTGAACCGCGGGGTGGAGGGGATCCGTACAGTCCGTTACACCGCTACCAAATATAGACACACACACACACACACACACACACAGATTTACATTTCCATGATGTACAGCTGGCGGTGCGTTGAGGAAAAACAATCTCAAGACTCTCACACACGTACATTTTTCATCTTACAAACATTAACATGCAAGCATTTAAAATATGACACACACACACACACACACACACACACACACACACGCTCAGCTGCATGCCTCTGTGTAGATGTAATATTGAAACATGCAGTAAGAATGACAAACACTCTGTCTCTCCCTCTGGTCATGTGATCTAATCAGAGCTAATGTGTTTGCATAGCGGCCTCAGAGGGCTGTCCATCAATCACACAGACCCTGAACAACATGGATCCCTCCCTGGGGTGTGTGTGTGTGTGTGTGTGTGTGTGTGTGAGGGGGGGGGCTTACACACACAAAAACACACACATATTACGCTCGAGATATTCACTCATTCATTCTCCTGCAAAATAGATAAACATGAAGGGGTTGCATGGAGGCACACACACATTTGTGTTGATCTGTGTCTGATTACGTTTCTTCCTCCTCGGGTTCTTTTGGACTTGCAGTTGGGACAAACCGCCGGCTTCACGTCTTCTTGGTTTGTACTAGTGTCAAACAAGGACATGGATCCACTCAGGTTTTGGTCTTTTATGTCCCCACAAATGTAAACGTTGTTGTTTTCTGCTCCAACTTCCTGTTGGACATCAAGCTTGTGTTTGGACTGGAATGTTCAGGTCACACTGATACAAGTTTTATTTATTATTCATCAAAACAAACATACCTAGTCCCTAAGTTTGTGATTCGTTGGTTTAATAAACACTTTTAATTATTCATAGTCTTTTGCACGACAGCAGCAGAGAGCGGCAGCTAACTTCTTCTTCTTCTTTTAATCAATCGGGTGAGGCGCTGAACACATTTTTCTGAAAGAGGATAAAGAGAGATTGCTTGACCTTTAGTTCCACTTTAACTGTCCCCCTGAGGCGTGAATAAATACCATCCGTCCCGGGCATAAAACTCATCTCCTCCTTTGACTCCTGCGCACCCTGCAGCCGGAAGGTTAATGTACGACGCGGCGTCGTTCGCCGGGAGACGCCGGAGCTCAAATCGAAGTTCACCGGAGGGGCAGCAGGAGAGCTTCTAACAACGATGTGAGGGTGAGATTACAGGAAGCAAAGAGATTAAATGCAGATAATAACTTTGTCTCCACTGACATCTGAGTACAAGCAAACACCGTAAAAAATGCGCTGCAGAAGAACTGGTGACCCTAAAACAAAGCGTGCCGTCTCAAAGGAAACACCCGGTTCATGATGTCCCATCTTCTCCGTAATGTAGACAAGAAGCGTATCAATAATTCCAGCCGCGGTAGTTTAAATATAGCCGTGGGAAACGCAACGCGTCGCCAGTCTGAATTATGCATCAGGCCGTCTTGGAGATCAGATTTGTCTTGGTGGGATTTGTGGTATAGCGCCGAGACGTTTTGGGGATTACACGGCGCTAGAGAGACGATGGACAGCAGACAACACACACAGCAGGCCTCTCCGTGTGTGAGGCCCGAGGTTCACAGACAGAACCAGGAACCACCGGTTCACAGACAGAACCAGGAACCACCGGTTCACAGACAGAGCCAGGAACCACCGGACGCTCAACGCGGTGTTCAGCGTTGGCCGACAGCGACAATTTGCCCTCACGTGTCCACGATGAAAGAACATCATTAAATTATGCAGCGTTCACGTGAACAATTTGGCTCTACGTTCAGTCTCTGTCTTCGCTGGCTTTCCGCCGTACTTCACCGCATTGTAGCGTTGCGTCATTGTAATTAATGGTGCCGTTAGATTGCTGCACTGTTACGCACACAAATAGGGATTGAAGCAGAATATTTCGTCAGATAAAAACATGTAAAAACACTTAATTTTGTCCAAACAAATCTTGACTTTCGGACTGAAATAACACTAGAACGAGGACACAGCGCCGCATCTTTTGCTGTGTGTCTTTGAGAGACAGAGGGAGAGCAGGAGGAAGTCGTTGGACCATTGTGTGCAGTGTTTCTGTACGTTATCCACTCTGCGTCGCCTCTCTTCATTCGTCTTGTGTGTGACGGTGTAGACGTCCCTCAAAGTCACTTTTTTCCGGACCCTCTCCCCCTTAAAACGAAGGCATCTCCGGGCATCACCCACCACCTCTCCGCGGTGTAAATGCAGTCTGTGGAGACTTTCGCTCGGCCCCCTTTTAGCCCGAGTCCCACGTGGGTTACAAACAGCGGCGGCTAACTCGGCAAGGACTCGGCCAGAAATGTGTCCGCCCTCGGCTGATGACGACACGGAGCTGGATCTCAGTTAATCATCAGTGTAGGAATGAAAAAAAAGAACCTTCTCCAAAGGGTTTGGTTGACCCATGTAGCCCTAAATATATAAATATATCGCTCTTGTTGCGAAAAGAATGCAAAATGCACCTACTTGCAGATTCTTTGGTTTTTAAAAACCGGTTGGGACTGTAGATGGAAACAACACAAATCTCCACTCACATCTTTAAAGCTCGCCATCCGACAGAAGACGCAAGTCTGCCAGCGGCTCCCATCCGCTAAGATCAAGGGGATCAAAACTCCCATCAGGTGAACAATCAACCCTCAATCAAATACTGACGGCAACCAGACTGTATCAGGGCCGATACTACCGATCGACTGATCTCAGGGTGCCCTTAGGTGCTTAGTATTCATTGTGCTTTACGATAGATACTTATTTTTTGGGGACGATTACTTTGAATATTGTTGTTTTTCTGAAAGCAATATCGTCCGTAGGGGAACACACACACACACACACACACACACACACACACACACACATACACACACACACACACACACACACACACAATATCATCTGGAAATGGGTTTATCTGCCTGCGTTTAGCCAATCCACTCTAAAATCGGTTAATCTCAATCGTGTGTGTGTGTGTGTGTGTGTGTGTGTGTGTGTGTGTGTGTGTGTGTGTGTGTGTGTGTGTTCTTGAACTCAGATCAATGTTTGGATTGATCCTCAGCAAGTCTACTGAACCTCACATCAGTTTGGGGCATTGGCTGACCAGCAATAAGCCGACACAGACATGTTTATGGGCTGTGAGGAGCAGTGGTGAACAGAGCTGAATATCAATACGCTGCAGTCTGGGGGGGGGGGGAATAGCAGCTTACACAACATGTTTCGATCTGCGAATGGTTTGCAGTAATCTGATTACATTATTAGAATACATTGCAGCACTACTCATTAAAAGGTGAAATACTTTAAGTTCACTAGTCTGTAAACGTGTGTCAGTGAGTAACTGGTCAAGTGGAAGACAACGAGTTTTAGTTTTTGTAATGCATGTTTGCTATTCATTGTGTTTAAAGTATTTCTGCACAGTTGCAGATAAATATATTATTCATAGATTCAGATTCTAGTGGTCAGATTGTTTCCAGCTTGTGTGATCCAAACAATTCTATTTAATTATTTATTTCTGTCAAGATCTTGGTTTTGATTTAGTTTGTTTCCTGTTTTATGTTGAAGTTCCCTGCCTCTTGTGTCCCATGTTCACTTCACTTCCTGCCTTTGTATGTTTTCCTGCCTTTGCTTTGTTCCTTACTATGTCCCCTGGTATGTCTCCTGGTATGTTCCCTGCTTTGTTCCCTTTGTTCCCGACTATGTTCCGTGATTTGTTCCCTACTATGCTCCCTGCTTTGTTCCCTGCTATGTTACCCGCTTAGTTCCCTGCTTTGGTCCGTGCCATGTTCCCTGCTCTGTTACCCGCTTTGTTCCCTGCTTTGTTCCCTGCTATGTTCCTTGCTATGTTCCCTGCTTTGTTCCCTGCTATGATTCCTGCTTTGTTCCCTGCTATGCTTCCTGCTTTGTTCCCTGCTTTGTTCCCTGCTATGTTCCCTGCTTTGTTCCCTGCTTTGTTCCCTGCTATGCTTCCTGCTTTGTTCCCTGCTATGCTTCCTGCTTTGTTCCCTGCTATGCTTCCTGCTTTGTTCCCTGCTATGTTCCCTGCTTTGTTCCCTGCTATCCTGCATCCTGTATGTATCCCTCAAGCTTTTTTCTGATTCACCTGACAAATGTAATTTTGCCTGTTTCCGTGTTTTGGATTTTCTATACTCACTTTTGGACTCGCCCCTGTAAATTCTGTTTTTGCTTATTAAAATCACCGTGAATAATCCCTCTGTTCCTGTCTATCTGCATTTGTGTTTATCCCCTGTTGTTTTTATTTTGCACATTCACTTTGAATAAACATTATTTTAACCAAACACATTAAATTCCACAAAATGAAGATGGAGACTAATTACATTTAATGTATGAATCTGTAGATGAGTGTCTTTACTAACTGTGAGTCAAGAAGATATTAATGAAAAGGCCACACACTTATGTTCACGTTTCACAGACTTTAATTAGAGACCGTTGACTTTTGTCCTAACAAATGATGTCCTTGGAAATTGAAAGACATTCCGAGAGCTCATTAAACAGAGTATAGCTGATCTGTGGCTTTTTAATCATAGCTGCCATTGATCTCAACATTTTACTACCAAAAATCTTTTTTTATTGCGGTCAAATGATGGAACTATAATTCATATAATTGATGACGACTGCTGAACAAGATCAGGCGCTGGTCTGAAGACAGTCAGTCAGTTTGGAAGATTCATTGACAGATAACATATGGTAGCAGGTTTAGGCTGAGGTTTGATCTTAGTTTTTTTTATGTCCAAATGTGTTTTAGACATAATTATTACTACAAGTACAAGATGCAAACTGTTACTATACTGTTAGTAGGATATTTTGGGAAATATGTTTATTTGCTTTCTTGTTTAGTAAATAATTGATATCATTCCCATGTCTTCCCATTAAATATGAAGCTGCAACTGGCAGCTGGTTAGCTTAGCTTAGCATACGGACTTGCAAAGAGAGTAAACAGCTAACCTGCCTCTTGTTTGATCTGTAAATAGCAGTGTTGACTACAGTGCCTTACAAGAGTTTCAACCAAAACCAACGCAAAAAGTCAAACTTCAAAGTTGTGAGTGCAAATGTACTCACTACTTTACTATGAAGCCACTAAATAAGATCTGGTGCTACAAATCACCTCCAGAAGTTACATAATAAGTTAAAGTCCATCTAAGCGTCGCCTGTTTCAGCCCAGCTTAAAGTTGTTAAAACCACTACAGTTAAAAAAGCTTGCACAAACAAGCAGCGTGATGCACAGATATGGGTTTGTTTTTTAACAGAAAGGTTGAGAAAACTTGTGTTATTGTCTTTTTATGTATACTTGAAAAGCATTTTTGGAGGGAGTCTGAGATCAAAGGTGTTTTATTTCCAACAACTACGTCTCAAACTTCCTTTCAGTTCTTCAGAAATCTATTTAGGGAGTCCTCAGACATCTAGAGTTTACATTTAGTGGTCGGTAAAGGAGTGATTGTGATCGTCTGGCTTGGCCTTTTCTTGTCCTGCCTCTTAACGGCACATAACTTTCTGTTCCTGCTTTGGACGTTGACGCCCCGTTCTCTTCCCTCAAACATGAAGACCATCCATCGCAAAACAGGAGCGCACTCTTTGTTTGACGTAGAAATCAAAAGGGGGGGAACCAAAGTTCACATAGTTATGAGAACCTTCCCTCTTACAATGCACTTCCATCCTAATATGTGTATGCGGGCAGACGGAAGACGTAATCACGGGGCTTTAATGCATTCGATTGTAAAAGGAGTTGAAGAGGCCTTTTCATGTGATATTGATTTTCCAGACGCTTAAATTAAATGTCAAAGCTCCACGCTATGATAGACTGCAATGAGCAGCAGCGTACTAAAGCAGTCCTTAAAGGGCGAGATGTCATGAAAATTGAAGTGAGCGTGTGATCCAAACCGCGCGGCGGCATCAAAGACGACCGGGTGCCGTCGGTTTCCACATATTAACGAACGTCTTCCCTTCACGTCTTCCCATTAAGTGACATGTAGTGACATTAAGTGCAAGTACTCAGACTGGGACTGATCACAGGAAGTTTAAAGTCGGTTGGCTCTTATAAGCAATAAGAGGAAGTGCTGCATTGACAAACTCTCCTGGATTAAAAGGAAGAGAATATAAAGTGCATTTATAAGAACGGAGCCCAAACATTTCTACGAGCTGCTATTTACATTAAACGTTGTCCGTCAGACGAGTTACCATTTAGTCTGTTTGCATCTCCTAAATTCACCAAAAGTTACCACCAGATGATGCCTACAAAACATTCCTGTAGCTGAGGAATACCTCTGCTTCCTAGAAGCATCCTTATATAACAACCTGTGAGCTGTGCTGGATTAGAGCGTCTCAGCAGCACTCATCAAGAGTCTGGCAGTAATTCTCAGATTCTGCATTGAGCATCCCTTTGAGCTGTTAAACGATCTCGGCTCCCCTGTGTTGTAACCGACAGTCTTCTACGAAGAAATGAATAATTTAACGGCTTCTCCTTGATTGGCTAAAGGTTAAATACCATGTAAATCGATACAATGTCCCCATTAGAACGGAGCAAATCACCCATAACAGGTAAAACGGCCCGATGTTGATGCTGTGTGTGAACGTAGCTGCAGTTCTGTTTGTTGCATATTTCACGCTACTATTTGAACTACTAGTACTCTAATACGTGTACTCTAACAAAGAGCTTTGGTTACTCTGTGACCGATTTTAATTTTACACAGAAAAGCTTTGACAAGTTGATAAAATGATACACAATCAGGTAGCAACCGCAAGCCAAATATGGAAAATTTCCAAAACCTTGCATTCTCTCTAGTGTCCACCAGGGGGCGACTCCTCTGGTTGTATAGAAGTCTAGTCTAAAATGACTCTACTTCTCTCTTGATTTATTCCCTCAGTAAACATTGTAACATGAGTTTATGGTCTCAATCTCTAGTTTACAGTCTTCTTCAATACAGCATGATGTTCATTTAATAAATTAATCAGGGGATGCTTTAGGGGCGGGGCTACACAGTGCTACGTCACTCCTAACCAGTCCAAATATGGTCATTTTTGTTCACCGGTTGCAAAACAACAAAATGGCGCCGGCCACAATGCTGAACTCGAGCCTTCATAACGTCTGTCCACTCTCACACACAGTCTTTCCACATGAGTTGATACTTTCTGCGTCGTTTAACTTTACGTTGGTCTCTCTTGTGCTCGGCGTCGGTTTCGACGCTCTGGTGTTTTTGTAATCCCGTCCTGATCGACATCTGGTGTTTACCTCGACTGCTGAGCTGTGAAACCTGGTGTCTTTGCTCACATAAGACGCTGCATAACCAGAGCAACGTCTCTCTTCAGATTGAATTAGATCAAACTCTATTGATCCCTGAAGAATAACCGGGTTGTTGTGGGAGTAGCGGTAATAAGATTCAAGAAGGAAAAAAAAAAAAAAACAGCATAAAGCACTCAAACAGAATATAAAATAATCAATAAAGGAGAGAGAGTCATTTTGGCACAGTCTAGTGCCAAGAAGTACAGAAAGAAATACACAGGAGCTGCTTCATCTGACCAGCATGTTTAAAATGTTTTACTGTCCATAGTGGCTCAGATTATCGATGTGCATCAGCAGAATCTAATCACTGTCCTCCCCAGTGGATCCTCACCGTCCTCAGTGCTCGCTTTGGACTAATTACATTTTTAAAGCAGCGTAAGAAACAATAACAGATGGAGTTTGCTTAATTGCCACGAATCGACCCTTCTCTCTAAGTCCCGCCCCCCGAACGGAGACTGGCCAATCATAGCGCAGCATCGGCCAGCTCTGTTGTAAATTATGGTCTGTTTAGAGTCAACCAGACCATAAAGCAGGGGATGATTTAGGGGTGGGGCTACACAGTGATTGACAGGTCTCTACCAGAGACGTATACGGCGTCTCTACGTCACTCCAAATATGGTCACTTCCTGTTCAATGGTTGCAAAAAAAGCCAACATGGCGACGGCCAAATCGTCAAACTCGAGGCTTCAAAACTGCGGCACACAGTTTTGAAGACGTTGGAAATCAGCTTCAGTATTGAGGAGTTGAAGCATTTATTCACCGACATATAAACTGTACATTTATAAAGTTACTTCTGATACTAGTGGCTCCGTTTGTGTGTCGATACACAAACATTAAAACAATGTTTAGGCACGTTTTCATATTGCTTATTATGAATGTATTCAAGCTGGACTCCATCGCCACAGGCTGCTGATTAATCTACGAAAACACATCTCATAATGACAAATGCCTGTTCAGCCTCTTTGAATATAATCACACCGATCTAAGCTCGTACACCAGACCGGACCAGAGCTACCTACGAACTGAGCTACCGTTCCTTCCATGGACCCCAGTTTATCATCACGAGAAGGTTTAGATCCCAGATCAACGGCTCACGTTCCCGTTTCCTCACTGACTGCATGTTTGTCAATGAGTCTGTCAGCGAAATGAGTCAAATGTAAAGCGAGGCCTCTCGGGTACAGCGGCTGTGTTAACACCCCGTCTGTCTGCCAGGATCCCCGCTGCGCCCATGTTCCCTCTGAAGCTGAGGAGGAACCCGACGGCGGCATGAAATCGCTCCTCTTTCACGCTCCGTCTAAAGACCTCCACCACGGGGTTCTTGTTCTTGGGAGACATTCTAAAAGGATCTCTGGTTCGACAGGAAGTGCAACCGTGATGTGCTTTCCTGTTCGAGGCCATGAAGACAATGTGTGTGTGTGTGTGTGTGGGGGGGGGGGGGGGGGGGGTAGAGGAAGCTGACTGACAGCTACACGACTAAAGCCCTCTTTAATTCATGGAAACGCGGAGCGTATAGATATATGTGCATGTTTTCATGCTTTCATTGTCAGGTGAGATGTGAATTTGTGAGAAAAGTCATACAATTTGAATGCATGTAAAGGGTCGTGACATTTCACAGTCTTCCATAATAATGATGTCACCGCAACCATTTTTTACTTTAACAGTTCTGCAACCTCAATTGTAGCGCTCATGACTTCACAAACACAGCGTTAGTTTTGAAAGACAAGTCGGCCGTCAGAAAGCAGAAGCTGTTGTGTAACAAATTGTGGGTCCGTATCGCGGGAGGGAAGGGAGGCACGGGAGAACCAGAACCAGGACTGAGAGGAGCAGACTGTCAGAACCCTGCTGCTGTTAAATGAGAGGTTTTCTGAAGGGAGTCTGGTGCTCAGAGACACTACCACTTTAGTCCACAGGGACCAACAGAACCAACACTGAATGAAAGTTCCTCTTAGTAGCTTTAAAGGAGATGAATACAAGAGTGGGTGCTAACAGCGCTAACAGCGCTAACAGTGCTCATTTCAGCTCTAATCAGACAGAAAACACTCAAAAATAGTCGTGATTTAAATGTTTACACACACAATAAAAATGTCATTCTCAAGAGAAAAAGAGTCCTGCTTCGGATCCCCACAGAGGCCAAAATTGGTAGGTGTGAGGAGTCGCATTCATTAGAGAAGGTGGAAAAAACAGAAGGTGAAATGTCGCCGTAGTGCCACCAAAGCCAGGTGACAAAACAGTGTGCCAAGACAAACCTCTGAATGTGGTAAACAACAATGACTTCAGCAGCTCATCTCCCTCTGTGTGTCTCTCTCTCACTCACACACACACACACACACACACACACACACACTGTTAATTTTTAATCCCATTTGCAGGCTGCCGACGACGGCCAGGAGGAGAGGGTGAGAGGAGAAGACAGCCGAGAGGAGGGAGGGGGAGATATATAGCGAGGGAGATGGGAAATGATGAGACAGGCCATATTGGGACACACACACACACACACTTCGCAGAGGTGAGAAGTAGAAGAGACAAAGCGACAGGCGAGGAGACGAAAGTGGCGAGATGGAGCGGCACGATGTTATTATTCACCAAATATTTCATTGTTTTTATTTACGTGTGTGTGTGAGTTCTGTCTCTTGGCTCATCGCTGTGGGTTCATATTTACACGGCTAACAGCGATCCACTCTCGAGATGACGCCGTGTGGAGGTTTCAGCATGATGTAAGAGTCGGAAACGTCCTGCTTATTCACAGTGGAAGTGAAAGAACTTTTGTATTCATACAAGTCCCCTACAATGTGGAATGTATGTGGAAGTAAACTCTCCTAATGCACTGTACATATACTGAGATAAAGCAAAGTAAAGAAGAGGTGAACTCTCTAGATGTGAGGGTTAGGGTTAGCAGGTAGAGATGTATCTCAGGCGCTCACAGTGTCCATGGTGCTGAAGGGATTCCTCAGCTTCAAAGCTAAAGTGAAGATGGTGAAAAGCGCTCAGCGTGGAGATACTCACAGGGGTCCCTTCACCTTTGATGTTAGGATGTGTGGATGAAAATTGGTCCCGAGTACAGACGGGTCTTCACTGTATGATGATCCTCAATCTAAAATAATCTCAACAGAAAACAGGGACAACGGGCTGCAGCTCGATTATTTTAGTACTTGAGTATTCTACCGATTATTCCATAGATTTATATGAGGAATGCTTATTTAACCCTATTTTTAGGCCTCTGCTTGAAAATTGCATACCCATACTAAAAAGAGAATATCTCTGCAACCACAAGGTCTATTTGAATCATATTGATGTTATAATAAAGGGAACACTTGTGAGATTTGTTCAGATGTGTTAATATCAGTATATATATGTTACTGGTTGAGAATAAATGAAGATGGCATAAAGCACAAATTGAAAATGTTCAGGTTCGCCTAAAAAAAGAAAAGCACTTTCAGGATTATTGTTTCTTTATAATGATGTAGCTGAAGGTTTAAACCTCTCCCAACTCATAGCAAAATATGTGAACAGTCTCTCTGCAAAGTCTGACTTTGATAAAGTGAAACATTCAAAAGTTAGAGAGGTTTTAGTACAGAGAGGTCAGACGAGGATTTAACTTTCTCATGTACCAAACTATATATTTCACTCTTTTAAGGTTAAGCAGCAATAGTTAGTATACAAAAGACAAAATAAGTATAAGAACTTTTTAGAAAAATCTACATTTTTATCGTAGGAATTTAATATTATAATAATCGTATAAAAAAAACAACATTAAGTGCATTTAATTGCTATATCTGT